>NW_023997320.1:0-28881 GCF_015586225.1 Lucilia sericata | reverse complement strand
GATTAGGTAAACGGTGGTATATTTCTGTTTCTGGGTCTTCAATATAGAACCCCAGACCCACTTTGTCCCCTAATTTAGAGCCATCCGTGTAGCAACGGATTCCTACTGGTATTTGCTCTAATGTTCCGCTTGACCAAGACATTCTATCTGGGATTAGCGTTTCAAAGTTTCCGACATATTCAGTGTCTGGTATGCGATCAGGCACGTCCGATGAATGTGTATAACCTTCCAATGTGTCCAGTATACATTGATGACGTGTCCTATAACCGTTTTTGGCCAGTTCGCCTAAAGTAAAGAGCCGTTCGGCTGTAAGCGCCGCCTCATATCTTATATATGTTTCAATGGGTGGAATATCTAGCAACGTTTCCAGAGCCTTGGTTGAAGTAGTACACATGGCACCACTTATACCCAAGCAGCATGTACGCTGAACTCCCTGTAGTAGTTTGATATTACACTTTTTGTCCAAAGCAGTCCACCAGATTATTGAAGCATAAGCTAGAATTGGTCTAATTACACTTTTATAAAGCCAATTTGTCATAGTAGGACTAAGACCCCATTTCATGCCTATGGTTCTCCTACATATCGCCCAGCACCGATGTGCCTTGTTGATCCTATCCTCTATGTGGTGTCTCCATTTTAATTTCCGGTCAAGTATTACACCTAAATACTTAACTTTGTCTGTCACCGGTATCTTCTTGCCCAAGAAGCAAGGTTCAGTATATGTAGAAATTTTTGTCTTTCTTGTGAAAAGACAGATTTCCGTCTTCGCCGGGTTAACATTGAGGCCTCTCGGTTGAGCCCAGCTCAAGGCCGTATTCAGAGCCTCCTCAGCTCTTCTACACAAGTAATTTGGATCCTTTCCCTTTAAAAGTATTACGACATCGTCTGCATAGCAGACAGGTCTAAGTCCTTTCTCGGTTAGGGTCCTTAGGAGGCTATTAATCGTGGTGACCCAGAGTAAAGGTGACAAAATGCCACCCTGTGGTATACCGCGAAATACCTTTTTCCTGATAGTTATATCGTACATCTCGCAGCTTATCCATCTGTTCCTTAGCATGTAGTTGATCCAGTTACGGAGCACCCGGTCAACATAAAACTGGTCTAGGGATTGGATAAGGGTATCAGTGTGCACGTTATTGAAAGCGCCTTCGATGTCAATGCATACTGCCAGTGTATACAGTTTGCTATCGAAAGATTCACCTATGTAGTGGACAACTTCATTTAAAGCGGTTTCCACCGATCGTCCCTTTACATAAGCATGCTGCTTATATTTAAGGTCATTGTATGGTATGCTGCTTTTAACCATGCTATCGACTATCCGTTCCAAGGTTTTAAGTAGGAAGGACGTAAGACTTATTGGTCGATAGGACTTAGGTGTCGCATAGCTAGGTTTCCCTGGTTTGGGTATAAATATTACCCTTGCATCCTGCCATTTAACTGGGGTATATGCCAATTTTAAGCATGCCGTGAATATCTGTGACAGATGTACGGAAACCAGTCCCGCCTCCATCTGCAAAAGTGCCGGGAAAATTCCATCCGGCCCTGCAGCTTTATAGGGAGCAAAGCTCTTGATTGCCCCTTTCACCATGTCAGTTGTAATTACTATTTCCGTGTTACCCTCCCCTTCCTCCAATATCGGTTCATCTATGTTATTCGATATACCGGGTGGGAAATGAGAATCCATTAGGAGTTTCATTGTCTCCTCCATATCCTCAAGCCTCCTGCCCGTGTCATCGATCATAGATTCCGGTTGGACATGAGTTTTGGATAGGAATTTTTTTATCTTCGATACGTCATTTACGCTATCTACCTGTTCACAGAAAAGTTTCCAGGAGTCTCGTTTGGCTTTTCGAACGATTTTCTTATATTCACCAAGTTTATTACGATACTCATCCCAGTATACTGCGGTCTTTTTACGCCGTGCCCGATTAAATAGTTTGCGAAGAGTCTTCCCAAGGTTCCGGATCTCCCCAGTTACCCAGGGTTTTTCCTGGGCAGATCTCCGCTCTCGCAGAGGGCAGCTGTCCTCGAACGATTCAACCAGGGCACTTGTGAACGTTTCCACTTTGGCATCTATATCCTCTTTATTTCGACATTGAAAAGTGTCCTGACCTAAACGGTTCTTTAGTAAGGTCCCGAACATTGTCCAATTAGTTTTAGACTTATTCCGAAACTTTATCGGCTTTGGTGGTGGCCTTAGTATTTTGAATCTTATGTACCGATGATCAGAAAAGGAGTGCTCGTCCGAAACTCTCCAATCCTGAATTTCGTTTATAAGCTCTTCTGAACATATAGTTATATCTAATACTTCTTCTCTGATTCTATTGACGAAGGTAGCTTTATTACCTAAGTTCAATGTTATCAAGTCTTTAGTATTAAAGAAATCCATGAGGGCTTGTCCCCTGCGATTGGTGTTTGTACTACCCCAAGCTACATGATGCGAGTTGGCATCACAACCTATTACAATTTTCTTATTTTTCCTTTGTGCCTCTTCAACCAGTTTCATCAGATCCGACGTTGGTGGTAGTGTCGGAGAATCGAAAGGCAGGTAAATAGATGCAAGGAATATGTTGCCACGACCTTGCTTCAGCACCGTTGCATCCGATGTTGATAATCCTGTTGAGAGGAGAAAACATAAGTTCTTGTGACATAAGATACATGTTCTCGGGCGAGATCCTGTATCAGCGTAGAAAAGTTGGAAATTTACGTGATTTAATCCAGAAACCTTGTTGCGAATCGTCCAAGGTTCCTGGATTAAAGCTATATGTATTTTACCTGTGTTGATTTTAGCCATCAGAGCGTTGGTAGCTGTCTCGCTCCGATGGAGGTTTATTTGGATAACCTCAATCATGGTCATCCATTAAACTGTCTTCCAGCGAGTTGGTGGTCACCTCCTCGCTCTTTGGATTTGACTCCTCCGGATAGCCTGAAGTGGCTATTAATGCAGTGAGTACTGTTGATGGCACTGCGGTGTCCTTATCAGGCATAGGAATAGCAATATTTTTAATAGACACATTCCCAATTCTGGAGAGCATTGCTGTTCTGTCTTCTGGCGGGTGAGTGATTTCCTCCTCGCTTTTAGGATTTGACTCCTCAACATTGCTAGTACTTGCTAATGATGCTTTGGGTACTGTCTTAGGTGTTTTAGTGTCCTTGTCGGGGCCGGTTTTGACAGCCCTTTCAATCGGCGCCTTCCCAATTTTGGAAAGGGCAACTACACTTTCTTCTGGCGAGTTAATGGTAAATTCCTCGATTTTAGGATTTGACTCCTCAACGTTATCAGTAGTGGATACTGATGCTGTGGTCTTAGGTTTTTTAGTATCCTTTTCGAGGCTTGTTGTAACAGCCCTTCCAATCGGCACCTTCCCAATTTTGAATATGACAGATTTAGAGGCGAAGTAAGCTCTACCTTTATTCTTGGCAAGACTAGCCATGGATTTCTGGTCGATACCTATTACAAATAAAGTTCCCTCAGGTTCTTCTTTCCTGTAAAAGACATCCCATTTTTCCACGGCCAGCTCAGCATTTTGACCTCCAAGAATTTCCAGTATACGTTCATTAGCCAGTTTACTGCCCCATCCTTTTATGTAGACAGTGGACTTTAGGAGCACCGGAAGCTCGCTCTTCTTTGCCAGTCCCAGCCTAGCGCCGTCCCAGGGAGGAGGGATACTTTCCACCAAGTTCTTTAGGGTGCTAACACATTGGTGAGATGCCAACCTCATCAACATCACGCCCATGCTGAACTCGCAGCTCTCGCTCTCTATTGGTTGTTTGCCCTTCGAAGCGATTGCATGGTCCACTATCTTATTGTTGACCAGGTCTTCTATTTTACTCTGTTGGTCTATTGGAATTTTGCCTGTCGGATTACCGGCATCGTAAACTGCATAGCAGAGATCGTCCCGGTGCCTACTTCTGGCAACTGTGGCGTAAGATGGCGGCTCTTTTCCTTTTCCTCCGTCTAGCTTCTCCTTCCTCGTTTTTTGGGGCTTCTTTTGAGATTCCCTTACCTTCGAGGTTGATTTCGCCGACGTGTTCGTCTTCGGAATATCTGGCTTGGCGTTGTCACCCTTACTCGCAGGATTCTCACTTGAGATTCCTTTGAGTGAAGTATGGCTTGGCTTCGACTGTGTATTAGAAGACGGGGAGCTCTTTTTCTTCTTAGGTTTATTCTCAGTTGTCAACTCCTCGGGAGACCTGATCCTTTTTGCCTCAGATCTTGTGAGAGAGTTCGATTTTTCCTTTGGAGTGTCGTGGGATTGACTAACTATGATTTCCTGAAGCATCTTTTTCAACTTCCTCCTCTGTGCTCCAGAAAGTCTTTTCTTAGTAATAGGTAGTTTAGCTATGCTATCACTCACCTCTTTCACCATTTGCTCTACTTCATCCTTTTTGGGATTTGCTATAATGGTATTATTTTTATTATCATCTGAGGATTCAGAGTCGGAACCCTCACCTATATTTAAAGGCTGAGGTAGCTTAGAGCTCTCTCCGAGTACATCCTTCTCTTTCACCCCTATATTTTTGCCAGCGGCATGCTGTACACTTGACGCATTGTCCGCCACGGAGGCCAAGGTACCCACCTCCGTAGTAGTATTCTGCTCACGATTGCAGGATGACGACGACACGTGACTCGCGAGTAGATCAACACTTGCCGCCGGTACTGGGTTATTTAGGCCCTGCACCGTAACTTTTATCTTTTTATTTTTATTTTCCATATTTGTTTTTTTTTTTTTTTTTTTTTTCCAGTTTTTTGGTCCGCGGGGAATATAATATTCCCAGGTGGTGGACAATCTGCCCTCCATCAGCTTAAGTGAAATTAAAGCTGGGAGAGGACAGATGGTCCATCACCACCCCCTATCCGCCACCCGGGGACGCGCTCGGTAGGAAAAATCTGGAAAACTCCCCCGAGTAGTCTAGTCTATAGTCTAGTCTATAGTCTAGTCTATAGTCTAGTCTATAGTCTAGTCTATAGTCTAGTCTATAGTCTAGTCTATAGTCTAGTCTATAGTCTAGTCTATAGTCTAGTCTATAGTCTAGTCTATAGTCTAGTCTATAGTCTAGTCAATAGTCTAGTCTATAGTCTAGTCTATAGTCTAGCCTATAGTCTGGTCTATAGTCTAGTCTATAGTCTAGTCTATAGTCTAGTCTATAGCCTAGTCTGTAGTTTAGTCTACAGTCTAGTCTATATTCTAGTCTATAGTACAGTAGATAGTCTAGTCTATAATCTATTCTATAGTCTAGTCTGTAGTCTAGTCTATAGTTTTGTCTATAGTCTATTCTATAGTCTATTCTATATATAATTTAGTCTATAAACTAGTCTATAGTCTATTCTATAGTTTAGTCTATATACTAGTATATAGTCTAGTCCATAGTCTAGTCTATAGTCTAGTCTATAGTTCAGTCTATAGTCTAGTGTATAGTCTAGTGTATAGTCCAGTGTATAGTCTAGTGTATAGTCTAGTCTATAGTCTAGTTTATAATCTCGTCTATAGTCTAGCCTATAGTCTAGTCTATAGTCTAGCCTATAGTCTAGTCTATAGTCTAGTCTAGACTATAGACTAGACTATAGTCTAGTGTATAGTCCAGTGTATAGTCTAGTGTATAGTCTAGTCTATAGTCTAGTTTATAATCTCGTCTATAGTCTAGTCTAGTAGTCTATAGTCTAGTCTATAGTCTAGTCTATAGTCTAGTCTATAGTCTAGTCTATAGTCTAGTTTATAGTCTAGTCTATAGTCTAGTCTATAGTCTAATCTATAGCCTGGTCTATTAATCTAGTCTTAAACCATATTAGGCAATCTTTGCCGTAATCTGATTATTTTCTCTGCTAGCAGTGAATTAACAATTTATGTAAAACTATTTACGACAAAAAAACTATTATAAAGCGATTTTTAAATTCATCAAAACTCAGATAAAATTCTCTTTTTAAACAAATTAATAAAACACGTGCTTCTAATTTGTCTCCATCATTGAAATACAATTTTAAAATTGAAAATAATAGCCTACTTAATCATCTTATCAACAATTTACATAAATATTAATAAAAACAATAATTATTTATTGACAAACAACAATAAAAATATTTCTTTTTAATTTATGTAAAATTTGACAGACATTTCAGGGTAAATTAAAAATGAAAGCTAACGATCTTATTATACAAAATCTTTTTTTTTGTAGATATTTAAACAAAAACTTAAAAAATTTGTTAAACAGAAAAATTGTTTAAATTTTTTTTAACAATATAAACATGACCTAAGGTCATATTTTAAAAACCACATCAAATCTATAAAAATAATAAATTTTCGAAAAATAAATAAAAATTTTAAACATAAAAGGAAATAAATTTCCAAAAAAAAAGAAATATTAAATTACCTTAAATAATAATAAAATTAGAAAAAAAAAAAACAACAACAACTTAACGTTTAACAACCTTTTTACCCATGAAACAAATAAATTATAAACGAAAAAATCTTTACAAAAATGTTAAATTTTCATTTGGCATTATAATCGCATAATATACAGCTTGTAACAAGATGCTGACAATTTCATTGTTGCAATAACTGTGTGTGTTTTGTTGTTGTTGTAAAATATTGTTGCATTTGCGGCTTTTGTTGTTGCTGTTGTCATGATGCCCTTGTGTGTCAAATCAATCATTAAATGTCAACGCTTTGGGACATAATTTTTGAACACAGTAATTCATCATAAAACCCACAAAAAAAAACTACAGCTACAGAAATATTTTACCCGTATCTTTTGAGCTGTCTGCAAAATTTGGCAAAAACGTTTAACTTTTTTTTCTTAGTTGTTAAGGAAACATTTTGGAATTGAAATTTTTTTTATATTTTTTTCCTTGTAATAGAAAACAAGAAGATAATTGCACGACTGCCAAGTGAAAAATGCTTATAAATCAGTTAAAATACACTTTCATTTTCAATACTGAAGAGACTTCAATCAATATAGAGTTTTTGTAGTTGTTGTTTGCAGAAAGAAGGAAATATTTTTATGTTTGTAGGTAAAGGTAGGCAATTTAAAAAAAATTGTCGATATTTTTTTTTTATAAAAAATTTTCTCCATTTTTTCCTTTTTAGAGAAAATGTTCGAAATTTTCGAAAATTTTCTTTTTTAAAGAGAATTTTCAAAATGTTCTCTTTTTTAAAGAAAATTTTTGAATTTTTTTTCTTTTTTAAAGAAAATTTTCGAAAATTTTCTCTTTTTTAAAGAAAATTTTCGAAATTTTCTTTTTTTAAATTTTCGGAATTTTCTCTTTTTTAAAGAAAATTTTCGAAATTTTCTCTTTTCTAAAGAAAATTTTCGAAATTTTCTCTTTTTATAGAAAATTTTCGAAACTTTCTCTTTATATCGAAAATTTAATATAAAAACAATTTAAGAAATTCTCTCTATTAATAGAAAATTTACGAAATTTTCTCTTTTTATAAAAAATTTTCAAGATTTTCTCTTTTTATAGAATATTTTAGAAATATTTTCTCTTTTTAGAAAATTTTCGATATTTTCTCTTCTTTTAGAAAATTTTCGAAATTTTCTCTTTTCATAGAAAATTTTCGAAATTTTCTCTTTTCACAGAAAATTTTGGAAATTTTCTCTTTTCACAGAAAATTTTGGAAATTTTCTCTTTTCACAGAAAATTTTGGAAATTTTCTCTTTTTTCTCGAACAAATTCTTTTTTTTAAGAAAATTTTCACAGAAAATTTTCGAAATTTTCTCTTTTAACGAACAAATTAAATTCTCTTTTTAAAGAAAATTTTCGAACAAATTCTCCTTTTTGTAGAAAACTTTCGAACAAATTCTCTTTTCATAGAGAATTTTCGAACAAATTCTCTTTTTTTAGAAAATTTTCAAACAAATTCTCTTTTTATAAAGAATTTTCGAACAAATTTTTATAGAAAACTTTTCGAACAAATTCTCTTTTTATAGACAATTTTTCGAACGAATTCTCTTTTTATAAAAAGCTTTCGAACAAATTCTCTTTTCATAGAGTATTTTCGAACAAATTCTCTTTTTATAGAAAATTTTTCGAACAAATTCTCTTTTTATAGAAAACTTTCGAACAAATTCCCTTTTTATAGAGATTTTTTTAACAAATTTTCTTTTTTTATAGAAAACTTTCGAATAAATTCTCTTTTATAGACTATTTTCGAACAAATTCTCTTTTTATAGAAAAATTTTCTAACAAATTCTCTTTTTATAAAAAGCTTTCGAAAAAATTCTTTTTTATAGAGTATTTTCGAACAAATTCTCTTTTTATAGAAAAATTTCGAACAAATTCTCTATTTATAGAGATTTTTTTAATAAATTCTCTTTTTATAGAAAACTTTCGAATAAATTCTCTTTTTATAGAGAATTTTCGAACAAATTATCTTTTTATAGAAAATTTTTAGAACAAATTATCTTTTTATAGAAAATTTTTAGAACAAATTCTCTTTTTATAGAAAACTTTCGAACAAATTCTCTTTTTTTAGAGAATTTTCGAACAAATTCTCTTATAGAAAATTTTTCGAACAAATTCTCTTTATATAGAAAAATTTTAGAAAAAATTCTCTTTTTATAGAAAACTTTCGAACAAATCCTCTTTTCATAGAGAATTTTCGAACGAATTCTCTTTTTTATGGAATACTTTTAAACAGTTTCTCTTTTTATAGACAATTTTAGGAAAATTTCTCTTTTTACAGAAAATTTTGCAAAAATTAGTACTTTATAGAAAATGTTTAGAAAGATTCCCTTTTTACAAAAAAAAATCATGTCACATACGAATTAACTAATTTGTTATGCCTTAAACTTTTGTGTAGTGTACTATAAAGTAAAAATTAAAAAAACAAACCAAACAATTTCTATAATAGTTTTAATGCCAATGAACCTTGAATGTCACAAAAATGCCACAAAAAAATCGAACCTAACAGTTATAAAGTGGATATTGATTTTAAAATTGAAGTCTGTTTTAAAGTTTCGCGAAAACAAACAGTAAAATTCATTCAAAACTATACAACAAACTAGATGAGACTTAAACGAAAAAAAAGAAAACAATGTTTTTTTCGTTTTGACTAAAATCATAAGATAAATAGACATGCCAACACTGACAACAATTTAACATGACGATCGATGATTGTCAAACAACTAGCATATTTATACCAATAAAATTCAATTCAGCAACATCAACAACATCTCCTCAAAAATACAAAAAAAAATAGCTAAACAACACAAAATGATGAAAAACTTTTAAAGCTGTCAATGTGACATTTAAGTGAAAGTAAAAACTTGAATTAGATTTATTATGCTTAAAAAGTATTACTGACAACAAAATAATAATAACAACTACAAAAAAAACAAAACAACATATTACAAAAACTTTGTATACAAAACAAACATACTTACAAATGTATGTAAAATGTTGATGACGTTTATGATAATCATGACGTTTATCTCTACATCATTAAGACTTATCTCTGAGTATACAATCTTGTCAAAGCTATAAATTTTTAAAGTATGAATGAATATGTATTTTTGTACGAGTTTATTTTAATATTTAAACTTTAAGGAAATCTAAAGTGACAATAACAAATTGTATAATGAAGTTTTTTTCGTTGTTGTTGCTGACAACAACAAAAATGACAACTAAATGTTAAATGAGTTCAAAAAGCTTACCACAAGTGTCAAATGGAAAAATATTAGCCTTTAAAATAATAATGATGTTTGCTTACCTGTAAAGACATAAAAGAAAGAGAAATTTGTTATTATAATAAATTAAAAAAAATTTAAATAAATGTTTATAAAATATTGAAAAAGATTGATTTTGGAAAATATTGTCTCTCAATGAATGATTGAACAATATTATAGGTATATACAGTTATTATTTCCAAAACTGATTCATTATAGTTCCGGCTTAACTGCAACTTAACTAACACAAACAAATTCCCAAAATCATTTAAAATTTGTTTTTCCTTAACGAAAAAGCTTAAAGCCAAACATTAGAAAACGTAAAAAGTTAAGTTCTAGTTCAGTTCTAGTTCAGTTCTAGTTCAGTTCTAGTTCATTCTAGTTCAGTTCTAGTTCAGTTCTAGTTCAGTTCTAGTTCAGTTCTAGTTCAGTTCTAGTTCAGTTCTAGTTCAGTTCTAGTTCAGTTCTAGTTCAGTTCTAGTTCAGTTCTAGTTCAGTTCTAGTTCAGTTCTAGTTCAGTTCTAGTTCAGTTCTAGTTCAGTTCTAGTTCAGTTCTAGTTCAGTTCTAGTTCAGTTCTAGTTCAGTTCTAGTTCAGTTCTAGTTCAGTTCTAGTTCAGTTCTAGTTCAGTTCTAGTTCAGTTCTAGTTCAGTTCTAGTTCAGTTCTAGTTCAGTTCTAGTTCAGTTCTAGTTCAGTTCTAGTTCAGTTCTAGTTCAGTTCTAGTTCAGTTCTAGTTCAGTTCTAGTTCAGTTCTAGTTCAGTTCTAGTTCAGTTCTAGTTCAGTTCTAGTTCAGTTCTAGTTCAGTTCTAGTTCAGTTCTAGTTCAGTTCTAGTTCAGTTCTAGTTCAGTTCTAGTTCAGTTCTAGTTCAGTTCTAGTCAGTTCTAGTTCAGTTCTAGTTCAGTTCTAGTTCAGTTCTAGTTCAGTTCTAGTTCAGTTCTAGTTCAGTTCTAGTTCAGTTCTAGTTCAGTTCTAGTTCAGTTCTAGTTCAGTTCTAGTCAGTTCTAGTTCAGTTCTAGTTCAGTTCTAGTGCAGTTCTAGTTCAGTTCTAGTGCAGTTCTAGTTCAGTTCTAGTTCAGTTCTAGTTCAGTTCTAGTTCAGTCTAGTTTAGTTCTAGTTCAGTTCTAGTTCTAGTTCAGTTCTAGTTCAGTTCTAGTTCAGTTCTAGTTCAGTTCTAGTTCAGTTCTAGTTCAGTTCTAGTTCAGTTCTAGTTCAGTTCTAGTTTCAGTTCCAGTTCAGTTCTAGTTCAGTTCTAGTTCAGTTCTAGTTCAGTTCTAGTTCAGTTCTAGTTCAGTTCTAGTTCAGTTCTAGTTCAGTTCTAGTTCAGTTCTAGTTCAGTTCTAGTTCAGTTCTAATTCAGTTCTAGTTCAGTTCTAGTTCAGTTCTAGTTCAGTTCTAGTTCAGTTCTAGTTCAGTTCTAGTTCAGTTCTAGTTCAGTTCTAGTTCAGTTCCAGTTCAGTTCTAGTTCAGTTCTAGTTCTAGTTCTGTTCTGGTTCAGTTCTAGTCAGTAGTTCAGTTCTAGTTCAGTTCTAGTTCAGTTCTAGTTCAGTTCTAGTTCAGTTCTAGTTCTGTTCTAGTTCTGTTCTAGTTCTGTTCTAGTTCTGTTCTAGTTCAGTTGTAGTTCAGTTCTAGTTCAGTTCTAGTTCTGTTCTAGTTCTGTTCTAGTTCAGTTCTAGTTCAGTTCTAGTTCAGTTCTAGTTCAGTTCTAGTTCAGTTCTAGTTCAGTTCTAGTTCAGTTCTAGTTCAGTTCTAGTTCAGTTCTAGTTCAGTTCTAGTTCAGTTCTAGTTCAGTTCTAGTTCAGTTCTAGTTCAGTTCTAGTTCAGTTCTAGTTCAGTTCTAGTTCAGTTCTAGTTCAGTTCTAGTTCAGTTCTAGTTCAGTTCTAGTTCAGTTCTAGTTCAGTTCTAGTTCAGTTCTAGTTCAGTTCTAGTTCAGTTCTAGTTCAGTTCTAGTTCAGTTCTAGTTCAGTTCTAGTTCAGTTCTAGTTCAGTTCTAGTTCAGTTCAGTTCTAGTTCTGTTCTAGTTCAGTTCTAGTTTAATTCTAGTTTTAGTTCAGTTGTGTTTCCATATTCTACTGTTACGTTCTTTAGGAGCACGTTACTTATAGAGTTTACCCATTTTAATTTATCAAACTTCCACTTGCTCTCAATATCTTAAATAAACCTTTAATAAATTCTCATTAAAGACCACCTAAAAAGTATACATTATAATAAATGAGGTCATTTCTTTATTCAGTAAACTATACTTGTTGTGTCGGATCACCAAACTTTGTCGAAACCTGCAATGATACACTTATTAGTAGTTAGAAGTTCTTTAAATGCATTGAACAATTTTATGAATCATATCCTTATGCAATGTATTTTTTTTTTTATTTTTTGCTTTTTCATGTGATACACATTTCTAATAACTGTTATGGTATAAAAGGCCATAAAAGTAGCTGAAAAAAAAAACATTTTTTCCAACTAATTTTCCACTTCTAGTATTTTTTTTATTTCTACTTTTTCGAAATTGTAGTAACGCAACCGGTACTAGTTAAAACTCATTCATAAATTGCCATTAATATGCTGTGACTTTAACTTCTATGATGTATTTTTCAATTCATTCATTGATTCAAACGTTTGTTTCTTTATTCGTTTCATTCAGTCATACAATGTCTTTTATTAATAGACATTTTCGTATGACCAAAATAAACTAAGTTTGTTTTCGTATCTTTATACTTATATTTATATTTTTTCTTACCATTTTTATAGATTTTTAATGTGAAAAATCGGTGAACAGAACACAGCAACAACAAGTTTGTTTACAACAAACCAAATATATCACAAAACGCTGACTGGCTGTGTTGTATTTCATTTTATTATTTTTTTTTTCTCTCTTTTCTAGACAAAATGCCATAATTTACAATAAAACATTAAATTAAATGTTCTACTTTGTTTAAAATGGCAATTGCAAAAACATAAGTAAATATTGTGTAAAATAAAAAAAGAATATTACAATCGGTAATACTAAAATTGTAGTTATTTATTTTTATCTGATAGTAATATGGGAGGGAGGAGAAGTAACATTTTCGAAAATATTCCCTTTTTCAAATGTCTGCTATACAAAGAGAATTTTGCGAAAATTTCATAAGCAAGAGCTAATATATAATCTATGAAGTAAGTAGAACTTACCTAGAATGAACTAGAACTGAACTAGAACTGAACTAGAACTGAACCAGAACTGAACCAGAACTGAACTAGAACTGAACTAGAACTGAACTAGAACTGAACTAGAACTGAACTAGAACTGAACTGAAGTGAATGAACTAGAACTGAACTGAACTGAACTGAACTAGAACTGAACTAGAAATGAACTAGAACTGAACTAGAACTGAACTAGAACTGAACTAGAACTGAACTAGAACTAGAACTGAACTAGAAATGAACTAGAACTGAACTAGAAACTGAACTAGAACTGAACTAGAACTGAACTAGAACTGAACTAGAACTGAACTAGAACTGAACTAGAACTGAACTAGAACTGAACTAGAACTGAACTAGAACTGAACTAGAACTGAACTAGAACTGAACTAGAACTGAACTAGAACTGAACTAGAACTGAACTAGAACTGAACTAGAACTGAACTAGAACTGAACTGAACTGAACTAGAACTGAACTGAACTAGAACTGACTAGGAACTGAACTAAACTGAAACTAGAAGTGAACTATAACTGAACTAGAACTGGAATGAACTAAAACTGAACTAGAACTGAACTAACTGAACTAGGAATGAACTAGAACTGAACTAGAACTGAACTAGAAAACTGAACTAGAACTGAACTAGAAGCTGAAACTAGAACTGAACTAGAACTGAACTAGAACTGAACTAGAACTGAACTAGAACTGAAAACTAGAACTGAATCTAGAACTGAACTAGAACTGAAACTAGAACTGAACTAGAACTGACCTAGAACTGAACCTAGAACTGAAGCTAGAACGGAACTAGAACTGGAACTAGAACTAGAACTAGAAACTATGAACTAAGAACTGAAATAGAAACTGAACGAGAACTGAACTATAACTGAAATAGAACTGAACTAGAACCTGAACTAGAACTGAACTAGAACTGAACTAGAACTGAACTAGAACTAGAACTGAACTAGAACTAGAACAGAACTAGAACTGAACTGAACTAGAACTAGAACTGAACTAGAACTGAACTAGAACTGAACTAGAACTGAACCAGAACTGAACAGAACTGAACTAGAACTGAACTAGAACTGAACTAGAACTGAACTAGAACTGAACTAGAACTGAACTAGAACTGAACTGAAGTGAACTGAACTAGAACTGAACTGAACTGAACTGAACTGAACTAGAACTAGAACTGAACTAGAAATGAACTAGAACTGAACTAGAACTGAACTAGAACTGAACTAGAACTGAAATAGAACTGAACTAGAACTGAACTGAACTAGAAATGAACTAGAACTGAACTAGAACTGAACTAGAACTGAACTAGAACTGAACTAGAACTGAACTAGAACTGAACTAGAACTGAACTAGAACTGAACTAGAACTGAACTAGAACTGAACTAGAACTGAACTAGAACTGAACTAGAACTGAACTAGAACTGAACTAGAACTGAACTAGAACTGAACTAGAACTGAACTAGAACTGAACTAGAACTGAACTAGAACTGAACTAGAACTGAACTAGAACTGAACTAGAACTGAACTAGAACTGAACTAGAACTGAACTAGAACTGAACTAGAACTGAACTAGAACTGAACTAGAACTGAACTAGAACTGAACTAGAACTGAACTAGAACTGAACTAGAACTGAACTAGAACTGAACTAGAAACTGAACTAGAACTGAACTAGAACTGAACTAGAACTGAACTAGAACTGAACTAGAACTGAACTAGAACTGAACTAGAACTGACTGAAACTAGACTGAACTAGAACTGAACTAGAACTGAACTAGAACTGAACTAGAACTGAACTAGAACTGAACTAGAACTGAACTAGAACTGAACTAGAACTGAACTAGAACTGAACTAGAACTGAACTAGAACTGAACTAGAACTGAACTAGAACTGGACTGAACTAAACTGAACTAGAACTGAACTAGAACTGAACTAGAACTGAACTAGAACTGAACTAGAACTGAACAAGAACTGAACTAGAACTGAACTAGAACTGAACTAGAACTGAACTAGAACTGAACTAGAACTGAACTAGAACTGAACTAGAACTGAACTAGAACTGAACTAGAACTGAACTAGAACTGAAGTAGAACTGAACTGAACTAGAACTGAAGTAGAACTGAACTGAACTAGAACTGAACTAGAACTAGAACTAGAACTAGAACTGAACTGAACTAGAACTGAACTAGAACTGAACTAGAACTGAACTAGAACTGAACTAGAACTGAACTAGAACTGAACTAGAACTGAACTAGAACTGAACTAGAACTGAACTAGAACTGAACTAGAACTGAACTAGAACTGAACTAGAACTGACTAGAACTGAACTAGAACTGAACTAGAACTGAACTAGAACTGAACTAGACTGAACTAGAACTGAACTAGAACTGAACTAGAACTGAACTAGAACTGAACTAGAACTGAACTAGAACTGAACTAGAACTGAACTAGAACTGAACTAGAACTGAACTAGAACTGAACTAGAACTGAACTAGAACTGAAACAACTGAACTAGAACAGAACTAGAACAGAACTAGAACAGAACTAGAACAGAACTAGAACTGAACTAGAACTGAACTATAACTAAACTAGAACTGAACTAGAACTGAACTAGAACTAGAACTAGAACTGAACTAGAACTGAACTAGAACTGAACTAGAACTGAACTAGAACTGAACTAGAACTGAACTAGAACTGAACTAGAACTGAACTAGAACTGAACTAGAACTGAACTAGAACTGAAGTAGAACTGAACTGAACTAGAACTGAACTAGAACTAGAACTAGAACTGAACTGAACTAGAACTGAACTAGAACTGAACTAGATCTGAACTAGAACTGAACTAGAACTGAACTAGAACTGAACTAGAACTGAACTAGAACTGAACTAGATCTGAACTAGAACTGAACTAGAACTGAACTATAACTAAACTAGAACTGAACTAGAACTGAACTAGAACTGAACTAGAACTGAACTAGAACTGAACTAGAACTGAACTAGAACTGAACTAGAACTGAACTAGAACTGAACTAGAACTGAACTAGAACTGAACTAGAACTGAACTAGAACTGAACTAGAACTGAACTAGAACTGAACTAGAACTGAACTAGAACTGAACTAGAACTGAACTAGAACTGAACTAGAACTGAACTAGAACTGAACTAGAACTGAACTAAACTGAACTAGAACTGAACTAGAACTGAACTAGAACTGAACTGGAACTGAACTAGAACTGAACTAGAACTGAACTAGAACTGAACTAGAACTGAACTAGAACTGAACTAGAGCTGAACTAGAACTGAACTAGAACTCAACTAGAACTAAACTAGAACTGAACTAGAACTGAACTAGAACTGAACTAGAACTGAACTAGAACTGAACTAGAACTAGAACTGAACTAGAACTGAACTAGAACTGAACTAGAACTGAACTAGAACTGAACTAGAACTGAACTAGATTGTACTAGAACTGAACTAGAACTTAAGTAGAACTGAACTAGAACTTAAGTAGAACTGAACTAGAACTGAACTAGAACTGAACTAGAACTGAACTAGAAGTGAACTAGAACTGAACTAGAACTTAACTAGAACTGAACTAGAACTGAACTAGAACTGAACTAGAACTGAACTAGAACTGAAGTAGAACTGAACTAGAACTGAACTAGAACTGAACTAGAACTGAACTAGAACTGAACTGGAACTGAACTAGAACTGAACCAGAACTGAACCAGACTGAACTAGAACTGAACTAGAATTGAACTAAAACTGAACTAGAACTCGAACTGAACTGAACTAGAAGTGAATTAGAACAGAAGGCTGGTAGTGATAACTTTTGGGACTCTAAAATCATCCATTAGCCTGTTATAAAACTTACTGCAAACATATGTTGTTTGAAACACGTATTTAACCTAGCTTTTAATGTTTGGTCATTAAGTTAATCACTTAAAAGTTAATGTTTAACAAATCACACTAGTGTACCTTCATAAGAAACTACAAAATTATCACACTTAAACAAAAAAAAATTTTTGTGCAATAACTGTCAACCTAAAAAAGAGTGTATTTGTTTTGGCCATCCTGTTGTTTTAACTTAAAACTCTATGTATACGATCGTATATTGGATCTAATTTATGATCATTTTTGTTACCATAATGACACTTTAATTTTTTTTTTTTTTTTTTTGATCCGCTTTTGTGCCGTTTCAGTTTTTTGTTTGTTTTTTTGGGTTTTTGGTTTAAAGCGGTTTTGTGTACTTAACCTGATTCATATCTGGTTAAAATATATAAGCCTTATTTATTCTTTTTATTTTTTTGTGACATGACTTTGGTTTGTGCCTACAACCAAATCCAAAATCAAAACAAAAAAAAAAAAAGCTTTTTAGCCAAACGTGTAACAAAAGACCATAATGATTAACCTTAACATTTATCACCAAACAATAATCAGCTGGTTTATAATAAACTATACAACCCTGGAACATAATTTTCAAAATACATATACTTTTTGCAGCAGATAAGCTGGAGGCTTATACTCCAATACAGGGACACAAGTAAAGCGTTGTGTGTTTTGTTTATTTTGTGATAAATCGTTAAAATCGTAAAGAAAGACAAACCAAAAAAAAAAAAAAAAAAACATTCTACACACAAATTGGCCAGAAATGCTTCCGTCATTGACATACAACATGACAATTGATTTTTGTTTTTGATACGCGACAGAATTTACTACTGTCATCGTCATTGTTGTTATTGTTGTTGCTGCTACAAGTTCGAATACTCCATATGCAGTAAATGCTAAAAAACTAAGTTTACCTAAACTTAGTTTATAGGACAAACGCGTCAAGCTGTGCTTTTAAACTCCTATTTTTTTCTTCAGATGATGCTGTTCTAAACAAAACTAAAGTATTTTATGAAGTTTGTTGTGGAAATTCTATTTTGTTGTGTGTAAAGTTTTGGTTCTATAGGACACATGTGAGTCACAGTTATGTATATAAAATCATGTCTTCTGCTAAGAATAAAAATTACTCTGGGGACTCAAAGGTAGGTAACAACAGTTAGGCAAAAGGAATCAAACCAATACCAACTTATATACATTATTTCAACACAGAAGTTGCAAAACAAACAACAACAAAAAAATTATGCAATAAATTAAAAAGATCTCAAATGCTAACAGCAGAGACATGATTGCCAAAGTGTAAGAATCCAAAAGCGTATTACATAAAGTGCAGCAAAGTTCTTTAGCTTAAGCTCCACCAGTTCCTAGTTCAAGGACAATTTACTTCGTACCATCTCTTCTCTGGCAACTCTTTTTTATCAAACTAAAAAAAAAAATAAATTATTTTTGAAAAACCGTATTTATTCGCAAACACACATTTTATTTGTATATAAATTTTTAGCGGTTTTCAAAATGTTGACAACTTTGTACAGTATTATTGCGAGTTTTCTTTTTACTGCAAACATATGTTTTTTTTTTTTTAATTTTTATCTCTACGTTTGTTTATTTTGTACTTTTTTTGTCTGCATCTTATAGAACATTTGAACAAACACAGTACAAAATTCTATCTTTAGAACTTTTTGAAGAATAACAAAATAAAATACGTTTTATTTTTTTATTTTTCAACTAAAAACAACAAAAGTACAACAAATTTTACTTCATCCCTGGTTGACTGACTGTTTAGTTGAGCTGAAGAGGCAGGCTATAGTTGTGCTAGTGCATAAAGAGCTTTTTTCAAAGAAAGTAATCGATTGGGATTTTCGAATAATTGTACAACTGAACTAGAACAAGACTAGTACGGAACTAGAACTGAACTTTAACGAAAAGCTTTGCAAGGACTATAAATGAGCTAAAGCTAAACTGAACTAGAAAAGAACTAGAACAATACTACAACTGAACTATTACTGAACTAGAACTGAACTAGAACTGGACTAGAACTGGACTAGAACTGAACTAGAACTGAATTAGAACTAGAACTGATCTAGAATAAAACTAGAACTGAACTAGAACTGAACTAGAACAACACTAGTACAGAAGAAGAACTGAACTGGAACTGAACTGGAACTGAACTAGAACTGAACTAGAACTGAACTAGAACTGAAATAGAAGTGAACTAGAACTGAACTAGAACTGAACTAGAACTGAACTAGAACTGAACTAGAACTGAACTAGAACTGAACTAGAACTGAACTAGAACTGAACTAGAACTGAACTAGAACTGAACTAGAACTGAACTAGAACTGAACTAGAACTGAACAAGAAACTAAACTAGAACTGAACTAGAACTGAACTAGAACTGAACTAGAACTGAACTAGAACTGAACTAGAACTGAACTAGAACTGAACTACAACTGAACTAGAACTGAACTAGAACTGAACTAGAACTGAACTAGAACTGAACTAGAACTGAACTAGAACTGAACTTGAACTGAACTAGAACTGAACTTGAACTGAACTAGAAACTGAACTAGACTAGAACTGAACTAGTAATGAACTAGTACTGAAATTAGACTGAACTAGAACTGAACTACAACTGAACTAGAACTGAACTAGAACTGAACTAGAACTGACTAGAACTGAACTAGAACTGAACTAGAACTGAAACCTAGAAACTGAACTAGAACTGAACTAGAACTGACTAGAACTGAACTATAACTGAACTAGTAACGGAACTAGTAATGAACTAGAACTGACTAGAACTGAACTAGAACTGAACTAGAACAGAACAGAAACTGAACTAGAACTGAACTAGAACTGACTAGAACTGAAACTAGAACTGAACTAGAACTGAACTAGAACTGAACTAGAACTGAACTAGAACTGAACGAGAACTAGAACTAGAACTGAACTAGAACTAGACTAGACTGACTAGAACTAGAACTGAACTAGAACTGAACTAACTGAACTAGAACTGAACTAGAACTGAACTGAACTAGAACTGACTAGAACTGAACTAGAACTGAACTAGAACTGAACTAGAACTGAACTAGAACTGAACTAGAACTGAACTAGAACTGAACTAGAACTGAACTAGAACTGAACTAGAACTGACTAGAACTGACTAGAAAACTGAACTAGAACTGAACTAGAACTGAACTAGAACTGAACTAAGAACTGAACTAGAACTGAACTAGAACTGAACTAGAAACTGAACTAGAACTGAACTAGAACGGAACTAGAACGAACTGAACTAGAACTGAACTAGAACTGAACTAGAACTGAACTAGAACTGAACTAGAACTGAACTAGAACTGAACTAGAACTGAACTAGACTAACTAGAACTGAGAACTGAACTAGAAACTGAACTAGAACTGAACTAGAACTGAACTAGAACTGAACTAGAACTGAACTAGAACTGAACTAGAACTGAACTAGAACTGAACTAGAAACTGAACTAGAACTGAACTAGAACACTAAAAGAACTAGAACTGAAGCTAGAATTGAACTAGAAACTGAACTAGAACTGAACTAGAAACTGAACTAGAACTGAACTAGAACTGAACTAGAACTGAACTTGAACTGAACTAGAACTGAACTAGAACTGAACTAGTAATGAACTAGTACTGAAATAGAACTGAACTAGAAACTGAACTAAAACTGAACTATAACTGAACTACAACTGAACTACAACTGAACTAGAACTGAACTAGAACTGAACTAGAACTGAACTAGAACTGAACTAGAACTGAACTAGAACTGAACTAGAACTGAACTAGAACTGAACTAGTACTGAACTAGTACTGAACTAGAACTGAACTAGAACTGAACTAGAACTGAACTAGAACAGAACTTGAACTGAACTAACTGAACTGAACTGAACTAGAACTGAACTAGAACTACTGAACTGAACTAGAACTGAACTAGAACTGAACTAGAACTGATGAACTAGAACTGAACTAGAACTGAACTAGAACTGAACTAGAACTGAACTAGAACTGAACTAGAACTGAACTAGAACTGAACTAGAACTGAACTAGAACTGAACTAGAACTGAACTAGAACTGAACTAGAACTGAACTAGAACTGAACTAGAATGAACTAGAACTGAACTAGAACTGAACTAGAACTGAACTAGAACTGAACTAGAACTGAACTAGAACTGAACTAGAACTGAACTAGAACTGAACTAGAACTGAACTAGAACTGAACTAGAACTGAACTAGAACTGAACTAGAACTGAACTAGAACTGAACTACCTGAAACTAGAACTGAACTAGAACTGAACTGAACTAGAACTGAACTAGAACTGAACTAGAACTGAACTAGAAACTGAATTAGAACTGAACTAGAACTGAACTAGAACTGAACTAGAACTGAACTAGAACTGAACTAGAACTGAACTAGAACTGACTAGTAATGAACTAGTACTGAAATAGAACTGAACTAGAACTGAACTAGAACTGAACTAGAACTGAACTAGAACTGAACTAGAACTGAACTAGAACTGAACTAGAACTGAACTAGACTAACTGAAACTAGAACTGAACTACAACTGAACTAGAACTGAACTAGAACTGAACTAGAACTGAACTACAACTGAACTAGTACTGACTAGTACTGAACTAGAACTGAACTAGAACTGAACTAGAACAGAACTAGAACTGAACTAGAAACTGAACTAGAACTGAACTAGAACTGAACTAGAACTGAACTAGAACTGAACTAGAACTGAACAAGAACTGAACTAGAACTGAACTACAACTGAACTACAACTGAACTACAACTGAACTAGTAACCGAACTAGTACTGAACTAGAACTGAACTAGAACTGAACTAGAACTGAACTAGAACTGAACTAGAACTGAACTAGAACTGAACTAGAACTGAACTAGAACTGAACTAGAACTGAACTAGAACTGACTAGAACTGAACTAGAACTGAACTAGAACTGAACTAGAACTGAACTAGAACTGAACTAGAACTGAACTAGAACTGAACTAAGAACTGAACTAGAACTGAACTAGAACTGAACTAGAACTGAACTAGAACTGAACTAGAACTGAACTAGAACTGAACTAGAACTGAACTAGAACTGAACTAGAACTGAACTAGAACTGAACTAGAACTGAACTAGAACTGAACTAGAACTGAACTAGAACTGAACTAGAACTGACTAGAACTGAACTAGAACTGAACTAGAACTGAACTAGAAACTGAACTAGAACTGAACTAGAACTGAACTAGAACTGAACTAGAACTGAACTAGAACTGAACTAGAACTGAACTAGAACTGAACTAGAACTGAACTAGAACTGAACTAGAACTGAACTAGAACTGAACTAGAACTGAACTAGAACGAACTAGAACTGAACTAGAACTGAGACTAGAACTGAACTAGAACCTGAACTAGAACTGAACTAGAACTGAACTAGAACTGAACTAGAACTGAACTAGAACTGAACTAGAACTGAACTAGAACTGAACTAGAACTGAACTAGAACTGAACTAGAACTGAACTAGAACTGAACTAGAACTGAACTAGAACTGAACTAGAACTGAACTAGAACTGAACTAGAACTGAACTAGAACTGAACTAGAACTGAACTAGAACTGAACTAGAACTGAACTAGAACTGAACTAGAACTGAACTAGAACTGAACTAGAACTGAACTAGAACTGAACTAGAACTGAACTAGAACTGAACTAGAACTGAACTAGAACTGAACTAGAACTGAACTAGAACTGAACTAGAACTGAACTAGAACTGAACTAGAATTGAACTAGAACTGAACTAGAACTGAACTAGAACTGAACTAGAACTGAACTAGAACTGAACTAGAACTGAACTAGAACTGAACTAGAACTAAACTGAACTAGAACTGAACTAAAATTTAAATTATATTAAGCTGTTCTGTAGATGGCTTTTTAAATAAGAAGCTTAAGTTAAATGCAACATCGTTTATCAAGTTGCTGCCTTAGAATCTCAAAAGCAACCGATTATTTTTCCTTCCCAAAAAATAAAATCAAGTTCTACATCTCTAAACTTCATGCTCTTTTTGCCATGATTGCATGTATGTGATGTGTGTTTTTTTGTTGCTAAAACAAAAATTTCATTTTTGGCTTAATGCCAAAAGAAAACTGTTACTTGCAACAACGGCAGCAGGCGCAATAATAGCGCAAGCAGCAGCAAATGTTGCGAATATAACAGCGCAACGGCAACAGCAACATCAACTACAAACATACAACAAATAACATCACCGTTAAATGGTACAATATTGAAATTTATTTTTATGTTGATGATCATTTGATGAAAATTTTACGATGTCGTATACAATGGCCAAAACGAATGCGAAAAAAAAAACGTTTTTTATAGCGCAACTTTTGGAAAAATCTACAGCAACAAAAATCATCCAGAAAGAATTTGAACTTTATATTTTTTTGTGCAACATTTTAGATGTGTTTGTTGGTTTTATACGCATTTAGTTTTGAAATTTTTTTGTTTGTTTGTTTTGTTAGTGGCATTAAACAACTTGTTTGTTTTTTGTTTTACAATGTTTCTAAAACAATTTTTGTTATTTTTAAAGTAAGAAAATGGACAAAGTTTGTTCGATTCTTCTCTAATATGGGATTTTGATATTGTTACTTTGTAAGAGTTTAAGTTGTTGCAGTAGTATTGGTTACTATTGGTATTGACCAAGGATTTTTTTGTTTTGTTCTTAAGAGTTTTAAAAGTAGAACGACATTTGTGGGCAATTTTAGATAGATTTTAATTTATCGCATAATATCGTTAAAAGATCATAAAGAAAAAGGTTGTATATGACGTTAGATTTTCAATTTAGTTTTGCTACTTTTTGTGTTTTTTTGTTTGTATCTTTAATATAAAAATCCATATAATGTTGTTCTTTTGTTGTTGTTTTTTAGTTAACTTTTAATAATTGAGGAAAGCTTTAAGCTATTGCAAAATTTATGAGAGTTTAGATGTGTAATCAATTTTATTTATTAGATATATTAAAATGATTCATAGTTCACTTTCAAAAAAAAAGTTCAGGCATTAATAAAAGATCTAGGAAAATTGTATAAGGTGTTTTGCTTTAATGTTTACCGTTATGAATGTCAAGCTTTAGGGCTAAAATAAAATAATAAGAATTAATCTTCAACAGAGATATTGTGAGTCAAATGATGAAATAAAAGCAGAACTGAACTAGAATTGAACTAGAACTGAACTAGAACTGAACTAGAACTGAACTAGAACTGAACTAGAACTGAAATAGAACTGAAATAGAACTGAACTAGAACTGAACTAGAACTGAACTAGAATTGAACTAGAACTGAACAAGAACTATGAACTAGCACTGAACTAGAACTGAACTAGAACTGAACTAGAACTGAACTAGAACTGAACTAGAACTGAACTAGAAACTGAACTAGAACGACTAGAACTGAACTAGAACTGAACTAGAACTGAACTAGAACTGAACTAGAACTGAACTAGAACTGAACTAGAACTGAACTAGAACTGAACTAGAACTGAACTAGAACTGAACTAGAACTGAACTAGAACTGAACTAGAACTGAACTAGAACTGAACTAGAACTGAACTAGAACTGAACTAGAACTGAACTAGAACTGAACTAGAACTGAACTAGAACTGAACTAGAACTGAACTAGAACTGAACTAGAACTGAACTAGAACTGAACTAGAACTGAACTAGAACTGAACTACTGAACTAGAACTGAACTAGAACTGAACTAGAACTGAACTAGAACTAGAACTGAACTAGAACTGAACTAGAACTGAACTAGAACTGAACTAGAACTAGAACTGAACTAGAACTGAACTAGAACTAGAACTGAACTAGAACTGAACTAGAACTGAACTAGAACTGAACTAGAACTGAACTAGAACTAGAACTGAACTAGAACTGAACTAGAACTGAACTAGAACTGAACTAGAACTGAACTAGAACTGAACTAGAACTGAACTAGAACTGAACTAGAACTGAACTAGAACTAGAACTGAACTAGAACTGAACTAGAACTGAACTAGAACTGAACTAGAACTGAACTAGAACTGAACTAGAACTGAACTAGAACTGAACTAAAACTGAACTAGAACTGAACTAGAACTGAACTAGAACTAGAACTAGAACTAGAACTGAACTAGAACTGAACTAGAACTGAACTAGAACTGAACTAGAACTGAACTAGAACTGAACTAGAACTGAACTAGAACTAAACAATAGAACTGGAACTGAACTAGAACTGAACTAGAACTAGAACTGAACTAGAACTAGAACTAGAACTGAACTAGAACTGAACTAGAACTGAACTAGAACTGAACTAGAACTGAACTAGAACTGAACTAGAACTGAACTAGAACTGAACTAGAACTGAACTAGAACTGAACTAGAACTGAACTAGAACTGAACTAGAACTGAACTAGAACTGAACTAGAACTGAACTAGAACTGAACTAGAACTGAACTAGAACTGAACTAGAACTGAACTAGAACTGAACTAGAACTGAACTAGAACTGAACTAGAACTGACTAGAACTGAACTAGAACTGAACTAGACTGAACTAGAACTGAACTAGAACTGAACTAGAACTGAACTAGACTGAACTAGAACTGAACTAGAACTGAACTAGAACTGAACTAGAACTGAACTAGAACTGAACTAGAACTGAACTAGAACTGAACTAGAAACTGAACTAGAACTGATCTAGAATTGAACTAGAACTGAACTAGAACTTCCAATCATACCAAAATTACTTACGAAAAGAAAATTTTAGAAAATTCCTAATGCTAATTTTCTCCGGAATCGAATATTAAAACATTTATAACAACTTTGCCCTCAGGCCGATATTCACCATATAAATTGATTATTTAAACATCATTGATCAAATAAAAGTAAAAGTCAGTAGTCAGCCATTTATTTATTGTATTTCTCAAGTAAAAAACAAAAATCGAAAAAATACCTACAAATAAATCGACTACATAACAATTGTAGTAACCACAACACATTTATATAAATGTCTTACAAACAATAAGGGCAATAAATGATTACGATGGGTATAAATTAAAGTCCATTTGAACTTTTGAACCGCCCATGCAATGTTAACGCATAATAATTTTTAAGTCACACCAATACAAACTCTCCGGCTAAAGTGTGTTTGTAACGAAAGTCTCGCATACTAGCCGAACAGTCATACGATCAGACAACCAGCCACCACATTGTGTTATCACTCGAAAAAATGAAGATGAAAACGAAAAGATCTGTGGTATTGCTTTAAGAAGAAGTGCTTAAACTTTTACACAGTCTGTATTTATTTTATGCCAACAACAACAAATAAAAAAGGGTCAAATGTATAAAATTGTTGTTTATAGGATTTGGCAAAAGGAGACAAATACAATGGAGTTTTATTGTTTTTTTGAAGACGGTGTTTTAAGACGGTAGTATTTGTAGCGAAAAAATTTATATGAATTTTTAAGTTTTTGATTTGTACGCTACACCATACTCTAGGGAAGACAATTTTTCGAAGATTTCTTATAGGAAGAGAATTTGTTTGGAGATGTTCTATAAAAATAGAATTTGTTAGAAAATTTTCTATAAAAAGAGAATTTTCTATAAAAAGAGAATTTTCTATAAAAAGAGAATTTTCTATAAAAAAATAATTTTCTTTAAAAAGAGAAAATTTCGAAAATTTAGAAAATTTTTTATAAGAAGAGAAAATTTAGAAAATTTTTATAAGAAGAGAAAATTTTGAAAATTTTCTATAAAAAGAGAATTTGTTCGAAAATTTTCTATAAAAACAGAATTTGTTCGAAAGTTTTCTATAAAAAGAGAATTTGTTCGTAAATTTTCTATAAAAAGAGAATTTGTTCGTAAATTTTCTATAAAAAGAGAAAATTTCGAAATTTTCTATAAAAAGAGAATTTGTTCGAAAATTTTCTATAAAAAGAGAATTTGTTCAAAATTTTCTATAAAAAGAGAATTTGTTCAAAATTTTTCTATAAAGAGAATTTGTTCGAAAATTTTGTATAAAAAGAGAGAAAATTTACAAAATTTTCTATAAAAAGAAAAAATTTTCTATAAAAAAGAGAATTTGTTGTAAAATTTTCTATAAAAACAGAATTTGTTCTTAAATTTTCTATAAAGAGAATTTGTTCGAAAATTTTATATAAAAAGAAAGAATTTCAAAAATTTTCTATAAAAAGAGAGAAAATTTAGAAAATTTTCTATAAAAAAAAAAGAATTTGTTCGAAAATTTTCTATAAAAAGAGAATTTGTGCGAAAATTTTATACAAAAAAAATATTTGTTCGAAAATTTGATATTAAAAGAGAATTTTTTCGAAAATTTTTTATAAAAAGAGAATTTGTTCGAAAATTTTCTATAAAAAAAGAATTTGTTCGAAAATTTTCTATAAAAAGAGAAATTGTTCGAACATTTTCTATCAAATGAGAAATTGTTCGAAAACTTTCTATAAAAAGAGAATTTGTTCAAAAATTTTCTATTAAAAAAGAATTTGTTTGAAAATTTTCTTTAAAAAGAGAATTTGTTCGAAAATTTCCTATAAAAAGAGAATTTGTTCGAAAATTTCCTATAAAAAGAGAATTTGTTCGAAAATTTCCTATAAAAAGAGAATTTTGTCGAAAATTTTCAATAAAAAGAGAATTTTGTCGAATATTTTCTATAAAAAGAGAATTTTGTCGAAAATTTTCTATAAAAAGAGAATTTTGTCAAAAGTTTTCTATAAAAAGAAAATTTGTTCGAAAATTTTCTATATAAAAGGAGAATTTGTTCGAAAATTTTCTATAAAAAGAGAGAAAATTTCGGAAATTTTCTATTAAAAGAGAGAAAATTTTCTATAAAAAGAGAGAAAATTTTCTATAAAAAGAGAAAATTTCGAAAATTTTCTAAAAAAGAGAGAAAATGTCAAAAATTTTCTATAAAAAGAGAGAAAATTTCGAAAATTTTTTATAAAAAGAGAAAATTACGAAAATTTTCTATAAAATGAGAAAATTTCGAAAATGTTCTATTTCTTACTTTAAGAAGATTCAGGTTAAAGTTAGGCCCTGAAACTAAGATAAGTTTATTTATAGAGTATTTTTGATTCATTTATGACTTTTTTATTTCTATCGAAGTTTTGAGTTGTTTTATAGTGTCGGTCGATCACCAATGATGATGGTGCTGGCTACTTAAGTTATGGTTAGTCTTTTTTATTATTTTCTTTCTTTTTTTGTTTATTTTGGGGTTTGGAAGTTTTTTTTTGGATTCATTTTTAAGCCCGGGTCATAAGGGTATCAGACATGTGTGCAAGCAGCATAATAAAATGTTGTGTGTATGTAACAACAATAATGTGCAATACAAACATGATCATAATGATCAACAATAGCATCATCTTTTGTTTATACTTTTCACTCTTTTTGGTAGTAATGAACTTTAACTTTTTTCCTTTCTTATAGATAAATTTTTTGGAGATTTGG
The DNA here is from genome assembly GCF_015586225.1 of Lucilia sericata. Classification (NCBI taxonomy): domain Eukaryota; kingdom Metazoa; phylum Arthropoda; class Insecta; order Diptera; family Calliphoridae; genus Lucilia; species Lucilia sericata. The sequence continues at coordinate 614 of NW_023997320.1, read as the reverse complement.
TATAAAGGTAAAAAGTGAAGTTTTTTTTGTTAAGATTTATGATTTTGTTAACAATTTTATAAAATTTATTTTCTATAACAACTGTTCCGTTGTGTCAATTTAAAAAAAAACTAAACTTTTCAGATCAACCATAAACTCACAAACAGACTCATTCACATCTCTCTTGTATGGTCTTTTTTTATCAGCCAATGTTAGAAACTCGAGTTACCAGTTTTGGTAAGTACTTACAAGCATGTTGATCCATACCAAATACCAACTTGTCAATCACATGTACAAAAAAAAAAAAAAGAAGCAGAATTATAAAATAAAACAAGCAAGTGGAAAAAAGACAAGAACTTAACAAATGCAAAATCTGATATAGTGATTTTCCCGCGGCTAAAAACAGTTTTTTTAAATGTTAGTTCTGCCTGCTACTCTTTAGAGACTATGTATTGCTAATGCATTACGTAGTTTTTAAAGCTTACCTATAAAACAGCCCCCTTATACTCCCCCCTATGAAATTTTATAACCATGGCCTGGTCAACATAAACGGTTTGTACAACAACCTAAGAACAAGAAGTCCAACCACCACCTTTTAAATTTATATTTTAACGGCCTTAAAATTTGTTGGAAAA
>NW_023997319.1:0-23358 GCF_015586225.1 Lucilia sericata | reverse complement strand
GACACCTAGAAAAAAGATTAAAGGAAATGTTATAAAATTTTTATATACATACATTTATTTGTCAGTTGTTCAATTCTAGTCCAGTTCTGGTTGAGTTCTAGTTCAGTTCTAGTTCAGTTTTAGTTCAGTTTTTCAGTTTTCTAGTTCAGTTCTAGTTCAGTTCTAGTTCAGTTCAAGTTCAGTTCTAGTTCAGTTCTAGTTTAGTTTAAAAAAAAACTCACCATTAAAACATGCCGACTGGGCACTACAGAAAGCCGCAGCAAAACCATTACCATCCACATCCTGTTGACACCATTCACAACCCATTACCGCCAAACAGTCCCTCTGAGTACCAAAAACATCACAATTTATATTCACACAGGAGCCAAGTAAAACATTTTCCTGTTGTAATAAAATTTGTGGCTCAGCCACATAGGGCTCATAGGGAGGCTCACAAATCATATTGATAAGTAATATTTAAATATGATAAATGTTCTTTGTTAGCATTATCTTCCTCCTCCTCTAGAGATTGCATTAAAGGCATGGGACATTCACAGGGACACTCACAATCTGATTGATCCATACGCTTACAATTCAAACATTGACGATCTATAGTACTGCAGGGACAGAAAGCACCACCATCACAAGTGGAATTGAGCACTGCGGCAAAGATATTGCTGCCTTTAAGTAAAGCTATGGCATATTTAGTTCTTTCACCATGCACCACATTGGTTAAGATCTCATTAAGGGAAGTGTTAAAGATATAATAACGTTGTAGAGTACGATTTTGATAGTTGGCACAGGCTAGTTTACGCACTAGATTTTTATGATTTAATATATCATTAGCCAAATAGGATTCTTTATGCGTCAAATGTTCATGAGGCCTTCTTTGATTTTTTATGGCAGATTTTGGCTCCAGCATAGAGGGATGGGCTATAAGATAACCCTCATTTTCAAATAGCAAACATTTTATATTATGCATTTGACAGAGAGGTGTGGAGTCTAGAATGATTTTATAGAAATAGGCATAGGGTAAATCTAAAGCCACTATAGCCACAGGCTGATCACGTTCTATGGAATGTAAAGCGTTGGATTTACCCTCAAATATGGTATGAGCAATGGTTATTATATAACCGGAACCAGCAGCATCTAAATAAGGTTCTGTGGTTATTATTTTGCCAGGATGTTGTATAGCCTTGCGATACCAGGGTCTTTGGGAAGGATCATAGTTGTTGTTGAGTAGACAGCCGGGAAAAACCTGCAGCACACCATTGACAGAGGCTATGTAACGGCGTATTATATAGTTTCTTAAAGAGCCTCTAGCATCCTGATGTCTTTTCTTTAAATGTTGCATGGCATTATAGAGAGCATTTACTTCTTGACGGATTTGAGGCCTAAGGCCAGGATTGGCCAGCAAACCAGTGGTATCCTTTAAATAAGCCATTATACTTTCCACGGTATGCAGTTGGGATTGTGAGGAACTCATACGATTGTTGTGCAGAAAAGTAAAAGGCGATTCAAAAGCCAAAGAGCTTAAAAATAATGTGGCTGAATCCAGGGTGGCTATTTGCCTAAAATAGCGACATAGATTGGTGGTGTCTCTGGGTGGTAATAAATCCAAACGATGATATAGTAAATCTAAACTAGTGTAATATTCCTCATAGTCCTCTGCATGATGATACATAGGAATATTGTTTTTCGAAGAAAAATGTTTTAAAGTCAAAGGCAATGCGGCTGGTAGTGGCGATAACACAGGTTTTATTTCTTTAGTTGTAGCGGGTTCCTCATATTTCCTAGTATTGACCAAACACAATATATAAATACTCAATATATTATGCCATTGATATGTCCTCAAGTATTTTTCCTGTTTACGATTTTTAGTTAAATATATTGTCGTAGATAGATTGCCATTTTCTTGTGTTAATATTTTTTGTCTGATTTCAGAAAAATCGGTGGAATTTTCTAGATATTGTATATCTACCGGAAAAGGGGTTTGATTTTGTGTAAAAGGCCTAGGAAAGGCCGGGTGGGCTAAAGTATTACCGTCAGCTTCGATTAGGAAAGCATAGGAATACTCATTTTTACTATTCATAGAGAATTGTTGTTGCTGCTGTTGATAGCTAATGATATCTTCTATCAGATCGGATAAATATAAGTCAACACCTACGACACCGAAAGGTAATACGGCGTGAGTAAGGGAGACAATAGAATCTGAAAAAGAAAAACACTGTTATTGAAATTATTTATTAGGGGGCTGCAGTTCAGACTATAGGCCAGACTAGAACCTAAATTACAGACTATATTAAAGTTTTGTAGACGGATGATTTTTAAGCTTTAATACCTCTACTATTGGCCTCCACTATGGGTGTGTGCACCTGCCAAGTCTTCTGTATATGAGGCTCTTGAAAATCCTTAGCAAATATGGCAGTGGCCGCCTGGATTATTACATCCTGTTGAGTTTTTGTCAGCATAAACAGTTTGCCCGATAATGTATGTTCCGGTTTATACCAATCCTTGGTATCTATATCATATTTGGTATAATTTTGTGAAGAAATTTCCGTAAGAAATTGTTTTTCATACATAATGCGTTTTTCATCTGGAAAAGAAATACAAAATTTTATAAAACGATCATAAGGTTTTTAAAGAAAACTAATCGATCACGAACCGATCACTAAATGATCGAAAAGTTTTCTATAGAAAAAACATCGATTACCAAAATGATAGAAAACTCTTCTATAGAAAACATAACGATCACTAAAATGATCGATAAAAACTCATTGATCACTAAACGTACAGTTATTTATAGAAAACTAATCGATAGTGAAATGATCGAACATTTTTCTATAAAAATCATCATTGATCCTAAAATGATCGAAAAGTTTTTTTATAGAAGAAAAAGTTTTCTATAGAAAACGAACATCGATCACATAAATCCACTTCCTGCGCGTTTCTACTTACCCAATACCACTCCACAAGCATTTATTACAATAGGCTTTTGCAATGACCTTTGACCCTTGGCCATAACATTCAAAACATGTCGAGAATCCGAGAAATTTATTAACAAACCCCGAGTTATATAAACAAATTCTATGGGATTCTGAGAGCTAATCAAACTGGCATTTTGTAGACGTGAAATCATGCGAAACGAGTACTCAAAGCCCAAAGAATGATTAGTTAAAGCACGACTTAAAGTCAAGCTATTAATATAATTTAAAATTTCCTCTTTACGTTCACGGGTGGTAGCATACAAACCATTGGCAGCATCATAGGAAGAAGCCTCCAATAAAAGCATATTTTCTATTTCATCAGAAACACAAACCAAGGATAACAGATCATTGGGTGTTAGTAATTGTAAAATATTTGATATGTATGTTTTAGCCAATTCCAAAAGTTCACCACTCATGGCAGAACCCACATCCAGTAGCAGGAAGACATATTTATTTTGTATGGCTGAGGTATAGAGATAACGAAAATGTAAATCATTATAGAATTTCATATAAGAATCACTAGCATCATCACTGCGTGAAAGGAAGTAAATATGTTTTATATGATTGCCTATATATTTGGGATTATTATTTTGATATTTCTCCATATTCCAGGGAGTTTTTAAATCATTTTTGAGCAAGGATTGTTTTAAGGATTTGATTTTTTCCTTTATATAAGCATTGGCCTCCAAAGTTAATTCATTATTTTCATTGAGCAAAGTAGTATCAATATAGTTGCGTCTGGTTTGCAAAAAATCAGTCTTATCATAATTAAGTATTTGTATTGTGTTTTTATTATAACTTTCGGTGGCTGTATTATAAGTGGAAGAGTCTCTTTCATAACAAGATTGTATAAATGTATTGAGATATAAAGGTTTTATATGAGAACTTAAAGGTTTTTCTATATCATTTAATTCCATATCAAATTCTGGTTCCACCTCACTATCTTGCAATTCCTCATCCTCATCATCCTCTAAATCTTCTTCATATTCATTGGTAAATTGCATGATTTGTGTGATATTTGTTTGAAAATAATCTCTTAACTCTTGCACCACATGTAAAGCTTTTTCCAACTTTAAAGCCAAACGTTTGCTAAAATATAACAAATCTTGTTGCATTTTATTATCCACAGAATCCATTATAGGTTTGTCATTAGTTAAGGCAAGACTTCTATTAAATGCCAAGTTAGCCGATGAAGAAAAATGCATGGAATCAAAAATTTCCTTAAAATTAAAAAGAAAATTATTAATTTTTTTATTCAAAATATTTTCATAATTTATGTTGCTCACCTGTATTTTGGCCACTCTCATTTCCACATTTCTCATATTCCTTAAACGTTCATCAATATTACGCAGCAATTGCCTAACATTTTGCTGGCTATTGTAATTGCTATAGAAAGCATTAGCTGGCGTTTGTAAAAATTGTGTATTACCCCCGCCGACTGCTGCCCCAGCCGTTGCCAATGCCTGTGTTATTATGCTAGATGGCACCAATTCTATGCTGTGTTTATTATAAGGTAAAGGCACTTTCTGTGGTTGTTGTTTAACAATATTAACGGCTGGTATATTAAGGGCTGCTACTTTAGGTTCTCCTGCCGGCACCACTTTAAAGGAGATCTCATCTTTTTCTGGTTGTGGATAGTGTGTTTGAGTAGTTTGTATTAAGGAACATTAGATTGTTGCTGTTGTAGTATATTATTATTTGAATTAGTATTTTGATAAGCCATACAAGTGTTAATGGCTAGGAAGGCCAACCATATACATGATTGACCGTTAAAGGACGTTATCAGCATATTTTTTTTAAGTGTTTTTCAGTTTCACATTTAAAATAGTTATTTTTCTTTTAAAAGAATATCTGTAAAAAGATTAAAATAGTTAAAAATGTTTAATAACTTTCGGTATCCAATAATAAACTGAAACAATGCACTGTTTCCTTGTGTTTTTGAAAAAGTATTTGTTTAATTAACAAAACAAAACGCAAAAGCCTGCAATTATTTGTGTTTTCTAATAGCAAATAACTAATTAATTTTCTTTGCAATTATGTATTTTTAAAAATTTTCGCATCTGTCAAAGTGTCTGTCTATTTGTTTTTTAAAGAATCCTAATCAGGGAGTGTCCAACACCAACAAATACGTTGTCGTCGTGTGCAGTAGACGTCTGTTTAAAAAATAGTTGTTTTTTAAATGATTATTTTATTAAGTATTTTATAATTTAATAAGTTCTTTTTTAAAGAAAATATAAAAATATCTTATCTTTTAAAAAACTCTACAAGAAAGAGTTTCAAATTTAAACAAAAACCGAAATTCTAAGTCTAACCAAATACGCAGATCCAAAACCTAAATTGTTCAATTGGTTTAGTATTTTTTGATTCGTATTTCCTTAAGATCCTTTTTTGTAAAACATGTAAGACTGTATGACTGATAGAAACTTTTGAAGACGCAGGCAAAAAAAGCCGAGGGGCCAGGGACACCGGGCGAAGAGAAGGGAAGAAGAAGCCAAGCAGCCAGAGACGAAACGGCGAAAGAGCGCAGAGGCACCGGGAGGAAGGAAAGGAGAGGCGAGCGAAAGAGGGAGAGAGCGAGCGAGCGAGCGAGCGAGCGAGCGAGCGAGCGAGCGAGCGAGCGAGCGAGCGAGCGAGCGAGCGAGCGAGCGAGCGAGCGAGCGAGCGAGCGAGCGAGCGAGCGACGAGCGAGCGAGCGAGCGAGGAGAGCGAGCGAGCGAGCGAGCGAGAGAGCGAGCGAGCGAGCGAGCGAGCGAGCGAGCGAGCGAGCGAGCGAGCGAGCGAGCGAGCGAGCGAGCGAGCGAGAGCGAGCGAGCGAGCGAGCGAGCGAGGAGGAGCGAGCGAGCGAGCGAGGCGAGCGAGCGAGCGGAGCGAGCGAGCTGGAGCGAGCGAGCGAGCGAGCGAGCGACGAGCGAGCGAGCGAGCGAGCGAGCGAGCGAGCGAGCCGAGCGAGGAGCGAGCGAGCGAGCGGAGCGAGCGAGCGAGCGAGCGAGCGAGCGAGCGAGCGAGCGAGCGAGCGAGGCGAGCGAGCGAGCGAGCGAGCGCGCGAGCGAGGAGCGAGCGAGCGAGCGCAGGCGAGCGAGCGAGCGAGCGAGCGAGCGAGCGAGCGAAAGCGAGCGAGCGAGCGAGCGAGCGAGCGAGCGAAGCGAGCGAGCAGAGCGAGCGAGCGAGCGAGCAGCGAGCGAGCGAGCGAGCGAGCGAGCGAGCGAGCGAGCGAGGAGCGAGCGAGGAGCGAGCGAGCGAGGAGCGAGCGAGGAGCGAGCGAGCGATGCGAGCGAGCGAGGAGAGAGCGAGCGAGCGAGCTAGCGAGCGAGCGAGCGCGCGAGCGAGCGAGCGAGGCGAGCGAGCGAGCGAGCGAGCGAGCGAGCGAGCGAGCGAGCGAGCGGCGAGCGAGCGAGCGAGCGAGCGAGCGAGAGAGCGAGCGAGCGAGCGAGCGAGCGAGCGAGCGAGCGAGAGCGAGGAGCGAGCGAGCGAGCGAGCGAGCGAGCGAGCGAGCGAGCGAGCGAGCGAGCGAGCGAGCGAGCGAGCGAGCGAGCGAGCGAGCGAGCGAGCGAGCGAGCGAGAGAGCGAGCGAGCTAGCGAGCGAGCGGCGAGCGAGAGCGAGCGAGCGAGCGAGCGAGCTAGCGAGCGAGAGCGAGCGTCGAGCGAGCGAGCGAGCGATCGAGCGAGAGCGAGCGAGCGATCGATATCTATCTATATCGATCTATCTATTATCTATCTATCTATCTATCTCTCTATCTATCTATCTATCTATCTATATCTATCTATCTATCTATCTATCTATCTATCTATCTATCTATCTATCTATCTATCTATCCAAAATTATAGTCAATAAAGAAATGTTAAAAATCTGTAGGATGTTTTGTCCTCTGGTGATATTAGACAGATGAAATAGTTTATATCAATCCCTTGGAAATCTACTCTTAATAGACGGAAGGATTAAATGTCAGAAATCAATGGCATATGTGAGAAAATACCTGGAAATCTTTGTGGAAAATCATCAATTCTCAAAAAATATGTTGGACGGCGGAAGATAATTGTACCCTACGCCACCATAGTGGGTAGGGTATTATACGTTTGTGCTGATGTTTGTAACGCACCTTAAAGTATACCGATCGACTCAGAATCAATCAACGATTAAGCCATGTCCGTCCGTTTGTCCGGCGGGCGGTCAATGTAAACCTTGTACGCAAGGTACAGGTCGCAATTTTCAAGAAATTTGATGAAATTTGGACCATACGTGTTTTTCGGCCCAACGACGAAGCCTATTGAAAATGGTTGAAATCGGTCTATTATAGGCCCCCATACAACCCTACCCCCCGGAAAGGGCTTTTGAGTTCATAATTATGTTAAATATTGTAGGTTTCTCTACAAAAATCTTCAAAACTTAGTTCTATATACGTCTTAATAATACAACCGATTTTCATAATTATCGGACTTTATTTGACACTAGCCCCCATACAAAGTCCCCTTCAGAAAATGACTTGAAGGTCAATAATTCCCTAATAAACACTTGTATCACGATGAAATCCAGCATACATAACTCTAATGTAAACATAAAGCCATGTACCAAAATTTATAAGGATAGGCCTATATTTACCCTTGCCCCCATATAAACCTCCCTTTTTCAACAAATTGTTAAAATATTTCGTAATTAAGGTAAACAACTTAAATGCTTTGTTGTTAAATATAATCCAAATTTTTAACATACTCAGTGGTGTAGGGTATCATATGGTCGGCCATGCCCGACTATACTTCCTACTTGTTTTCAATTGTGCTAGTTATTATGTCAATATGTCTCATTAGGGCGGCCATGATTTCCAATCCAATTCTAGAAATGAAAATATTTCTAATTCTTTTAGATATCATCAAATTTGTTCCCTTTAATAGTGACCATTTGGCTCTCGGAAGAGTTTTTATGTTAGCATTCGATTGTAATTTGATGTATAAATAATGACCAAATCTCCACCACTATACCTACCTATCTCAATTTCAAACATGGGTTTAAAAAGTTTGTCTTTAAAAAGGGAATTTTCAGCCGGGAGTATTTTCACTTAGCAAAGTTAAATCTACGGTCCTGATAAAAACTTGCGTAATTTTTCACCATAATATATAAACCACTATATAATCTTTACTTTTAACAACTTTTGGACCATATCATTTATTTAATTGCAATATTTCCACACAAAAATCAAACCAAACCCACAAAAATTAAATAATTTTCCACTTTTTTCCCAACATTCCTTCTGTGGGTGTTTATTTTTGCAGCAAAAGAAAACAACAACAAACATAAAAAAAAACAAAATGCACATCAAAGTAAAAATTATCTGTTGTTGTTTTTTTAATTCTTTTGCTTTATTTTTAAGTTTCTTCAAATGGAAAAAAGTATCTTGTAGTTGTTTTTGCCTTATTTATACTTAGCGAAGTATGAGTTTTTTTTATTTCTTATGCTGCTTCTTCTTCTGTTTGTTTATTTACAAACGTTGTTATTTTTCCTTTGTTGTTTGCCGCTATTCAATAAAACAAAAACAACAATACCACAATTAAACCAACAACACACAGATACACTTATACCAATACACATTTATAGTACACACATGCCAGAACATTGTTTTTTTTTCTTCCTTTCATTTTTTTGTGTATTTTTTTTTTCACAATAAATTTTGTTTAATTTTTTCATAAATTTATTAATACCTTTATAAATTATAATTTTCTTAACATTTTTATATAATTTTCTTTAATTTTATTGGGTTTTTATGAGTTTTTTCTTATAAAATTTACAAGTTAACATTTTTTACACGCACGAAAAAGCAGAAAAATAAAATTACTATGAATAAACTAGAGATGTGTGTAGAGAGGAGTAGAGTAATCGTTTTAGTTAGTGATGTGAGTAGGTGGGAAGAGAGTGATAAAGAAAAAGAACGATTAGTAGTTTTTTTTACACAGAGTTGTATGTAAAACTGTTAATTTATTTGGTAGTTTGTTTTGAAATTGGATTTTAAATTAAAATTGAGGTAGTTAATGAGTTTATTTTGATTTTTGTTTAGGGTTAGATATGGAATTGGATGTTTATTTTACAATTTATTCAAAATATAATGTTTTTGAATGATTTTTGCTCCAAAGTATGAACACAGAGTTGTATTGAAAAAAAATATGCAAATAATTGACTCATGGCTTAGACTATAGTCTAGTCTACAATATACTCTATTGTCTGTAGTCTAGACAATAGTCTAGTTAATATCCTAGTCTAGTTTATAGACTTGTAAATATTCCAGTTTATAGTATTGTCTGTAGGCTATGATCTAGAGTATAGACTTTTGTATAGTCTGGTCTGTAGACTAGTTTATAGTCGAGTATATAGTCTATAGTTTTACCTATAGTCTAGTGTATAGTCAAGTTTATATTCTAGTTTTTTGCAAATGTTTTTGTGCTAAATATTAAAATTTTTAGTAAATTTTTATTTTTATTTAAAATACTATGGACACAAAATTGTATTTAAGTAAACAGATCGAAATACATATGTATACATATAATTGTTAAAATTTAACTTTTTTGGTTCTAGGGAATAATTTCCAAGAGTCCTTTTTTACTTTTTAACTATGCGCACCAACTGACCCTCGGCAGTATACTTATATAAAGGATCATTGATCTCACCCACTTTGGTATATTTCAATTCAGCTGTAAAATCATTTTGTTTCGTTTCATCTTCACTTTTCTTGGTGGTAAATTTCACTTTTTGTATAGAATGATCTGGATTAACTACAAAATATTGACCCTGAGCTATACGATCATTATTATTTTCCTGTAAACGATTGTAATTCTGTACAGCAGCATTTAAAGCATCTAAAGCATATTGTTTCTCCAATTCTTCTTCTTTCTGGGATTGAGTGTAAGCTGGAGCACCATATTCTAAGGCGGGAGCTCCATATTCTAAAGCAGGTTGCTGTTGTTGTTGTTGTCCTGCGTTTCTGGGATCTATGTTATAATTGGGTGGAGCACCATATTCTAGAGCCGGTCGCTGTTGACTTTCAAATCTTTCATCAGTGGTGGAATTGGGTAGATTTGGTAGAGGTATATTTACAGGAGGTAAAGTTGGAAAATTAGGTTGTGGTTGAGGTGGTTTATTATCCGGAGTCTGAGGGCATTGTGGGCATTCTGTAGGTCTTTGTCCTGGCCTGTTATTTCGTCTTCTGCCATGATTGTGATTATGTCTATGATTAAAGAGTTGTCTCATATTATTGCCAGCACCCACTTGATTATTAATAAACACTATCTCCTCGGCCGGCAAATATTGTTTCTCAGGTTCTGTAATTGGGACTCTTGATACTTCTTGACCAGCAAAGTCTACTCTCTGTTTGGTTATTTCAAAAGTAAAGCCCTGATTAGGTAACTGTTGCACGGAGTCGACATCATACGAAGGATAATATTCCCCCGGCAAGTCGAAAGGTATGTTAGGGCGATAACCTGATGGGGCATAAGGAGCTGCTTGATTATTGTAGTTATAGGGAGCCTCAGCTGAGGACTTTACTATAAACAATATCGCTACCAAAAACAGCTAAATATATAAATAAAAGTTATTAATATTAAATTAAATTCCTTTTAACAATTAAACTTACTTTTATTAACATGTTTATTTTATTACAAATTTAACACCTAGACTATAAACTAGCTTTATAAAAATTGATTTTAAACTGTTTTAAATATTCTAAATTTACAAAGTTTTTATATAGAAATTTTTAAAAAGTTTACGCACTTTTAAAATTTTTTAAATTATAATTTAAAACACGTAAAAACTGCAAGGGGTGGCTGCCAAAAAAAAAAAAAAATCGAAAAATATTCTTTTAAACATATTTATTTAATTAAATATTTTTTACACGTAATATAATGTTTAATGAACTGTATTTTTGTTATTCTGCATCATATAACATTGACTGCATTTTTTTTGCAACCGCCAACGACACATCATTTTGTTATATTTTATAAAAATAAAATTATGACAATATTTATGAGTGACATAAACCTTTTTTTTGCATATTTTTTCCTTAATAAAAAATACGTTTTAAAAAGTAGAGCGTTAATGTCAAGTTTAAGGCTTAAACAAAGTTTAAATAAATAAAAAATTGTATTAAATATAAAACAAAGTTAAATAGTTTAATCGATTACATCAAACTATAGACTAGTCTAATTAAAATCTAGTTTAAAGTCTAGTCTAAAGTATAGTCTTAAGTCTAGTTTAAAATCTAGTCTAAGTCTAATATAATGTATAGGCTAAAGTCTAAACTAATGCCTAGTGTAAAGTCTAACCGAAAGTCTGGTCTAAAGTCTAGCCTAAAGTTCAGTCTAAAGTTTATTCTAAAATCTAGTCTAAAGTCAAGTCTTATGTCTAGTCTAAAGTCTAGTCTTATGTCTAGTTTAAAGTCTAGCGTAAAGTATAGTTGCAAGTCTAGTCTAAAGCCTAGTCTAACGTCTAGTCTTAAGTCTTGTTTAAAGTCTAGTCAAAAATCTAGTCTTAAGTCTTGTTTAAAGTCTAGTCTAAAGTCTAGTTTAAAGTTTAGTGTAAAATTTTGTCTAAAGTCTATTCTTAAGTCCAGTGTAAAGTTTTGTCTAAAGTATAGTCTAATGTCAATACAAGAGTCTAGTATAAAGCCTATTCTACAGTATAGTCTAAATCATAGTTCAAAGTCTTGTCTGAAGTCTAGCCGATAGTTTAAAGTTTAGTCTAGTCTATAGTCTAGTCTATAGTCTAGTCTATAGTCTAGTCTATAGTCTAGTCTATAGTCTAGTCTATAGTCTAGTCTAGTCTATAGTCTAGTCTTTAGTCTATAGTCTAGTCTATAGTCTAGTCTATAGTCTGTAGTCTAGTCTATAGTCTAGTCTATAGTCTAGTCTATAGTCTAGTCCATAGTCTAGTCTATAGTCTAGTCTATAGTCTAGTCTATAGTCTAGTCTATAGTCTAGTCTACTCTAGTCTAGTCTACTCTAGTCTAGTCTAGTCTAGTCTAGTCTAGTCTAGTCTAGTCTAGTCTAGTTAGTCTAGTCTAGTCTAGTCTAGTCTAGTCTAGTTAGTCTAGTCTAGTCTAGTCTAGTCTAGTCTAGTCTAGTCTAGTCTAGTCTAGTCTAGTCTAGTCTAGTCTAGTCTATAGTCTAATCTAGTCTAGTCTAGTCTAGTCTATAGTCTAGTCTATAGTCTAGTCTAGTCTAGTCTATAGTCTAGTCTATAGTCTAGTCTAGTCTAGTCTATAGTCTAGTCTATAGTCTAGTCTATAGTCTAGTCTATAGTCTAGTCTATAGTCTAGTCTATAGTCTAGTCTATAGTCTAGTCTATAGTCTAGTCTATAGTCTAGTCTCTAGTCTAGTCTATAGTCTAGTCTATAGTCTAGTCTATAGTCTAGTCTATAGTCTAGTCTATAGTCTAGTCTATAGTCTAGTCTATAGTCTAGTCTATAGTCTAGTCTATAGTCTAGTCTATAGTCTAGTCTATAGTCTAGTCTATAGTCTAGTCTATAGGTCTAGTCTATAGTCTAGTCTATAGTCTAGTCTATAGTCTAGTCTATAGTCTAGTCTATAGTCTAGTCTATAGTCTAGTCTATAGTCTAGTCTATAGTCTAGTTATAGTCTAGTCTATAGTCTAGTCTATAGTCTAGTCTATAGTAGTCTAGTCTATAGTCTAGTCTATAGTCTAGTCTATAGTCTAGTCTAGTCTATAGTCTAGTATATAGTCTAGTATATAGTCTAGTCTATAGTCTAGTATATAGTCTAGTCTAGTCTATAGTCTAGTCTATAGTCTAGCTATAGTCTTGTCTATAGTCTATATTCGAATCTTCTGTTTGTGCTTTTTATTTTGAACATTACTGTGTTTGATGCACTTAAGTTTTTATTAATGAATCAAAGTTTTGAATAGTTTTTATAAAAAATTTAACATTTATTTATTTGTTTCAATTTAAAACTAAATTTGTAATAATAAACATTTATAGACAAATATCGTTTATTAAACTCAGGGGAGGTCTGCCAACGAAAACTGGTTTAATTTTCACTCAATCTTAAAAAAAAATATTAAATTTAATGTAAAATTTTTTGCTTTAATTAACAAATATGTTTGTTGTAAAAATATAGATAAACAACAAAGTAAATGTAGGCCTATTAATTAAATTAAAAAATTGTTTAAAACAATTTTAATAGCAACAATTATGTAAATTTTTGTTAAAAAAAAATGTTTTACTCTAAATAGTTTTTTTTGCAATAATATCAAGGTCTTGTTATTATTTTAAAAATATTTGGCCAAAATTAAAAAATGTTTTATAAATTTTGATTATTAATTTTAACGGTTTTTAATTTGAATAAAAAAAAACAAAACATAATTTTATGATGATTAATTAAAAAATGTTTTAAAGTTATTTGAATTAGTATTTTTTTTCAAATATTATTAGCAAATGACTCATCATTTGTTATTTTTATTGTTTATCACGTTTATCTAATTTTTTATAACAAATATCAATCGAACACTGCAGTTAAAAAAAAATTAAAAATATTAATTAGTTAATGATTACTTGACAATGATTTGTTAAGTATATTAAACTAAAATTTGACACTGAGTTATTGTTGAAAATATTTTATTAAAAATTATATTGGAAATTATCAAAACGTTCGCTACCAAGACTATAGACTAGTTTTTGGTCTAGCTGAGAAGGCTCCCATAAGATCACCGTCTTTAATAATTGTAACTGTCATTAATCATTTCAAGACAAAAAAAAAAAAAAACAGATTTCCATTTGGTATCAATTACGAAAGGTGCCAACATGTAATTATAATAACTACAACAATTACAATTGTAAATCTATATTAATTTAATAATAATCTTATTAAAATAAAAGATCTATATATTTAACAAAAAATCTGAATAAAACGAAACATGAACCCAACAGATCAAAAAAGAAAAAATAAGAAAAAATATGAAAGATCATGTGCAGAAGCCCTTGAATTTTTATGTTCAACTAAACGTGAAACACGTTTTTTTATTTTCTATAAATCTTGTTTTTTTTCTATAAATTTTTTTATTTTTTTTATAATTTTTATGTTTAAAATAAGAAAACAAAATTTAATATTTTTTTGTGTTAAGCGAAAACTACAGAAGACAATAGAAATATGAAACAATTTAAACCCTCTGAAAAACAAAACAGATCATGAATTTGCAAGAATGTTTTACTTAAGGGGATATTCGATAAAACGGGGTGTGAAAATAATACATGTTAATTGAAAAAACTATAGGTTTCTTTGGCTTAGTCCAATTTAAAACCAGACTATAGTCCATTTTAAACCAGATTATAGTTAATAGTTTAGTCTATAGCCCAGACTATAGTCTATTCTATAGTACAAACTATATTCCAAACTATAGTCTATACTATAGCCTAGACTATACTATACTATAGTAAATTCTATAGTCCAGACCATAGTATATTCTTTAGTCCAGACAATAGTCCATTTCATAGTCTAGACCTTAGTCCATTCTATAGTCCAGACTATAGCCTATTCTTAAGTCCAGACTGTAGTCCATTCATTTGTCCTGATTTTAGTCTATTCTATAGTCCAGGCTATTGTCTGTTCTATAGTCCAGGCTATTGTCTGTTCTATAGTCCAGACTATAGACTATTCTATAGTACAGACTATATTCCAAACTATAGTCTATTCTATAGCCTAGACTATAGTCTATTCTATAGTCCAGACTATAGTCCATTCTATAGTATAGACCTTAGTCCAGTCTATAGTCCAGACTACAGCCTATTCTTAAGTCCAGACTAGAGTCTATTCTATAGTCCAGACTTTAGTCTATTCTATTGTCCATGATATTGTCTGTTCTATAGTCCATTCTATAGTCCAGACTATAGTCTATTCTATATTCCAGACTATAGTCTATTCTATATTCCAGACTATAGTCTATTCTATAGTCCAGACTATAGTCTATTCTATAATCCAGACTATTCTATAGTCCGACTATAGTCTATTCTATAGTCCGACTATAGTCCAGACTGTAGTCTATTCTAAAGTCCAGACTAGAGTCTATTCAATAGTCCAGGATATTGTCCGTTCTATAGTCCAGACTATAGTCTATTCTATAGTCCAGATTATAGTATATTCTATATTCCAGACTATAGTCTATTCTATATTCCAGACTATAGTCTAATCTATATTCCAGACTATGGTCTATTCTATATTCCAGACTATAGTCTATTCTATAGTCCAGACTATAGTCTAATCTATAGTCCAGGCTATAGTCTAATCTATAGTACATACTATAGTCTATTCCATAGTCCAGATTATAGTCTATTCTATAGTCCACATTATAGTATATTCTATAGTCCAGATTATTATAGTCCAGTCTATTCTATAGTCTATTTATAGTCCAGACTATTACCTATTCTGTAGTCTATTGTATAGTCCAGATTATAGTCTATTCTATAGTCCAGACTATAGACTATTCTATAGTCCAGACTATAGTCTATTCTAAAGTCCAGACTATAGTCTATTCTAAGTCCAGACTATAGTCTATTCTAAAGTCCAGACTATAGTCTACTCTATAGTCCAGACTATAGTCTATTCTATAGTCCAGACTGTAGTATATTCTATTGTCCAGACAATAATATATTCTATAGTCCAGACTATAGTCTGTTCTATTGTCCAGACTATAGTCTATTCTATAGTCTAGTCTATAGTCCAGATTATAGTCTATTCTATAGTATATTCTTTGGACCAGACTATAGTCTATTCTATACGACTATAGTCGTTCTATTGTCCAGACTATAGTCTGTTCTATAGTCCAGACTATTGTCTATTCTATAGTCCAGACTATTGTCTATTCTATAGTCCACACTATAGTCTATTTTATAATCCGGACTATAGTCTATTCTATAGTCTACTCTATAGTCCAGACTATAGTCTATTCTATAGTCCAGACTATAGTCTATTCTATAGTTCCGACTATAGTCTATTCTATTGTCCAGACTATAGTCTACTCTATAGTCCAAACCATAGTCTACTCCACAGTCCAGACTATAGTCTACTCTATAGTCCAGACTATATTCCAGACCATAGACTATAGTCCATACTATAGTCTATTCTAAAGTCTAGACTATAGTCTGTCATATAAATTTTTTTCAAATTAAATTTATTCCTTTCCTTCCCTTGACACATCCTTTTGTGAACACCCTGTAATATTTTAACCGAAATCTTATTTGTTACATCATAATTTCAATGTTTTTCTGTTAACAGTTAGTTTTTAATACAAATGTTTAAAATTTTATTTGTAACACTTGCCAAAAAAATACAACAATGGCAGCGAATTTTACACCAAAAATTGAAATTGTTTTTGAAAATTTGAAATCTAAAACCATGTTAAGGTGTGCAAACGACCAAGCTTTCGTTTGTTTGTTCGTTCGTTGTTTTTTGATGGGTCAATGTTATATTAATGACTAGACTTTATTTTTTTGCTAACAATTGTAGCAATAAAACCATAAATAAAGATTATTATAGAAAAAATTATAAACAATTTGTTCAACTTTATTTAAATGAAAACTTTATTTTATTTTAAACTAAAATTTCACGAATTTTATGTTAATTTAATTTTAAAGAAACTATAGTTTTACGGTAATTTAAGTAACTTTAAAATAATGGTTGTTAAAAAACCAACAAAAACGAAAGTTAAAAAATAAATCATTATTTAGATAATTAACTCGTGTTCGATATTGGGCAATCATAATTTTTTTAAATAAAATATTTATTGATTTTGACTGTATGTAATGTACTTTAAACAATTTTAGCAACAACTTAAATACCTTAACATTATTATCATTATCATCATCATGATCATTGTCGTCACCATTTTAACCATCATCTTGTTACCAAGTCCCGACTTATGGTATTAATGATGAAGAGAAAAAAAAACCATTAAACTTTAAGAAAAACATTCATTTTCATTATTATTTTTTTTATTTATTTATTTTGAGTTTTTTTTTTTCAAAACTTTTTAATGATGGACTCTTGACACCAATAACAAGTGTAGATAATTTATTATGTATTTGTTATTTTTAAACGTCTATTTTCAAATTTGTTACAATTTCTTCTTTTGCTTGAGTTTTTTAATTTACTACGATTTCCACTTTCAAATCTATTTGTTTCTATTGCGGGATTTTTAAGTTTTAATGTCAATATGTCTGGCATTTGATCATTTTTGTGTAATAGATACACTTTTGACAACCAACAGCAAAAAGAGGGTGTTAAGAAATCACAGTTTTTTATTAAAAAAAAGGTTTCGCTTTTAAGTACCAAAAGTACTTGAAAGAAATTATGAATATTTGAAATATTTTTAATGAAAAAATATTTATTAAGGAATTTATTGCTAACCCTCCTTATACATTAACAAGATTTTGTTTTATAAAAGCTTTCTTTTCTATAATCCAGACTATACTCTATTCTATAGTCCAGACTATAGTGTATTCTATAGTCCAGACTATAGTGTATTCTATAGTCCAGACTATAGTGTATTCTATAGTCCAGACTATAGTGTATTCTATAGTCCAGACTATAGTGTATTCTATAGTCCAGACTATAGTGTATTCTATAGTCCAGACTATAGTGTATTCTATAGTCCAGACTATAGTGTATTCTATAGTCCAGACTATAGTGTATTCTATAGTCCAGACTATAGTGTATTCTATAGTCCAGACTATAGTGTATTCTATAGTCCAGACTATAGTGTATTCTATAGTCCAGACTATAGTGTATTATAGTCCAAACTATAGTGTATTCTATAGTCCAGACTATAGTCTTTTCTATAGTCCAGACTATAGTCTATTCTATAGTCCAGACTATAGTCTATTCTATAGTCCAGACTATAGTCTATTCTATAGTCCAGACTATAGTCTATTCTATAGTCCAGACTGTAGTCTATTCTACAATCCAGACTATAGTTTAGTTTATAGTCCTGACTATAGTCTATTGTATAGTCCAGACTATAGCCTATTCTATAGTCCAGACTATGGCCTATTCTATAGTCCAGACTATAGTCTATTCTATAGTCCAGACTATAGTCAATTCTATAGTCCAGACTCTAGTCTATTATATAGTCCAGACTATAGTCTATTATATAGTCCAGACTATAGTCTATTCTATAGTTCAGACTATAGTCTATTCTATAGTCAAGACTATAGTCTATTCTATAGTCCAGACTATAGTCTATTCTATAGTCCAGACTATGGTCTATTCTATAGTCCAGACTATAGTCTATTCTATTGTCCAGACTATAGTCTATTCTATAGTCCAGACTATAGTCTATTCTATAGTCCACACTATGTCTATTCTATAATCCACACTATAGTCTAGACTAGTCCACTCTATAGTCTAGACTATAGTATATTCTATAGTCCAGACTAGTATATTCCATAGTCCATACTATACTCTATTCTATAGTCCAGACTATAGTCTATTCTATAGTCCAGACTATAGTCTATTCTATAGTCCAGACTATAGTCTATTCTATAGTCCAGACTATAGTCTATTCTATAGTCCAGACTATAGTCTATTCTATAGTCCAGACTATAGTCTATTCTATAGTCCAGACTATAGTCTATTCTATAGTCAAGACTATAGTCTATTCTATAGTCCAGACTATAGTCTATTCTATAGTCCAGACTATGGTCTATTCTATAGTCCAGACTATAGTCTATTCTATTTTCCAGACTATAGTCTATTCTATAGTCCAGACTATAGTCTATTCTATAGTCCAGACTATAGTCTATTCTATAGTCCACACTATAGTCTATTCTATAATCCACACTATAGTCTAGACTATAGTCCACTCTATAGTCTAGACTATAGTATATTCTATAGTCCAGACTAGTATATTCCATAGTCCATACTATACTCTATTCTATAGTCCAGACTATAGTCTATTCTATAGTCCAGACTATAGTCTATTCTATAGTCCAGACTATAGTCTATTCTATAGTCCAGACTATAGTCTATTCTATAGTCCAGACTATAGTCTATTCTATAGTCCAGACTATAGTCTATTCTATAGTCCAGACTATAGTCTATTCTATAGTCCAGACTATAGTCTATTCTATAGTCCACACTATAGTCTATTCTATAGTCCTGACTATAGTCTATTCTATAGTTCAGACTATAGTCTATTCTATAGTCCAGACTATAGTCTATTCTATAGTCCAGACTATAGTCTATTCTATAGTCCACACTATAGTCTATTCTATAGTCCTGACTATAGTCTATTCTCTAGTCCACACTATAGTCTATTCTATAGTCCTGACTATAGTCTATTCTCTAGTCTAGACTATAGTATATTCTATAGTCCAGACTATAGTCTATTCTATAGTCCAGACTATAGTCTATTCTATAGTCCTGACTATAGTCTATTCTATAGTTCAGACTATAGTCTATTCTATAGTCCAGACTATAGTCTATTCTATAGTCCAGACTATAGTCTATTCTATAGTCCACACTATAGTCTATTCTATAGTCCTGACTATAGTCTATTCTCTAGTCTAGACTATAGTATATTCTATAGTCCAGACTATAGTCTATTCTATAGTCCAGACTATAGTCTATTCTATAGTCAAGACTATAGTCTATTCTATAGTCCAGACTATAGTCTATTCTATAGTCCAGACTATGGTCTATTCTATAGTCCAGACTATAGTCTATTCTATTTTCCAGACTATAGTCTATTCTATAGTCCAGACTATAGTCTATTCTATAGTCCAGACTATAGTCTATTCTATAGTCCACACTATAGTCTATTCTATAATCCACACTATAGTCTAGACTATAGTCCACTCTATAGTCTAGACTATAGTAATTCTATAGTCCAGACTAGTATATTCCATAGTCCATACTATACTCTATTCTATAGTCCAGACTATAGTCTATTCTATAGTCCAGACTATAGTCTATTCTATAGTCCAGACTATAGTCTATTCTATAGTCCACACTATAGTCTATTCTATAGTCCAGACTATAGTCTATTCTATAGTCCAGACTATAGTCTATTCTATAGTCCACACTATAGTCTATTCTATAGTCCTGACTATAGTCTATTCTATAGTTCAGACTATAGTCTATTCTATAGTCCAGACTATAGTCTATTCTATAGTCCAGACTATAGTCTATTCTATAGTCCAGACTATAGTCTATTCTATAGTCCAGACTATAGTCTATTCTATAGTCCACACTATAGTCTATTCTATAGTCCAGACTATAGTCTATTCTATAGTCCAGACTATAGTCTATTCTATAGTCCAGACTATAGTCTATTCTATAGTCCAGACTATAGTCTATTCTATAGTCCAGACTATAGTCTATTCTATAGTCCACACTATAGTCTATTCTATAATCCACACTATAGTCTAGACTATAGTCCACTCTATAGTCTAGACTATAGTATATTCTATAGTCCAGACTAGTATATTCCATAGTCCATACTATACTCTATTCTATAGTCCAGACTATAGTCTATTCTATAGTCCAGACTATAGTCTATTCTATAGTCCAGACTATAGTCTATTCTATAGTCCAGACTATAGTCTATTCTATAGTCCAGACTATAGTCTATTCTATAGTCCAGACTATAGTCTATTCTATAGTCCACACTATAGTCTATTCTATAGTCCTGACTATAGTCTATTCTATAGTTCAGACTATAGTCTATTCTATAGTCCAGACTATAGTCTATTCTATAGTCCAGACTATAATCTATTCTATAGTCCAGACTATAGTCTATTCTATAGTCCACACTATAGTCTATTCTATAGTCCAGACTATAGTCTATTCTATAGTCCAGACTATAGTCTATTCTATAGTCCTGACTATAGTCTATTCTATAGTTCAGACTATAGTCTATTCTATAGTCCAGACTATAGTCTATTCTATAGTCCAGACTATAGTCTATTCTATAGTCCACACTATAGTCTTTTCTATAGTCCTGACTTGAGTCTATTCTATAGTTCAGACTATAGTCTATTCTATAGTCCAGACTATAGTCTATTCTATAGTCCAGACTATAGTCTATTCTATAGTCCACTATAGTCTATTCTATAGTCCTGACTATAGTCTATTCTCTAGTCTAGACTATAGTATATTCTATAGTCCAGACTATAGTCTATTCTATAGTCCAGACTATAGTCTATTCTATAGTCCAGACTATAGTCTATTCTATAGTCCAGACTATAGTCTATTCTATAGTCCCGACTATAGTCTATTCTATAGTAGACTATAGTCTACTATAGTACACTATAGTCTGGACTATAGAATAGACTATAGTCTGGACTATAGAATAGACTATAGTCTGGACTATAGAATAGACTATAGTCTGGACTATAGAATAGACTATAGTCTGGACTATAGAATAGACTATAGTCTGGACTATAGAATATACTATAGTAGACTAGAGAATAGACTATAGTCAGGACTATAGAATAGACTATAGTGTGGACTATAGAATAGACTATAGTCTGGACTATAGAATAGACTATAGTCTGGACTATAGAATAGACTATAGTCTGAACTATAGAATAGACTCAAGTCAGGACTATAGAAAAGACTATAGTGTGGACTATAGAATAGACTATAGTCTGGACTATAGAATAGACTATAGTCTGGACTATAGAATACTAGTCTGAACTATAGAATAGACTATAGTCAGGACTATAGAATAGACTATAGTCTGGACTATAGAATAGACTATAGTCTGGACTATAGAATAGACTATAGTGTGGACTATAGAATAGACTATAGTCTGGACTATAGAATAGATTATAGTCTGGACTATAGAATAGACTATAGTCTGGACTATAGAATAGACTATAGTCTGAACTATAGAATAGACTATAGTCAGGACTATAGAATAGACTATAGTGTGGACTATAGAATAGACTATAGTCTGGACTATAGAATAGACTATAGTCTGGACTATAGAATAGACTATAGTCTGGACTATAGAATAGACTATAGTCTGGACTATAGAATAGACTATAGTCTGGACTATAGAATAGACTATAGTCTGGACTATAGAATAGTATAGTATGGACTATGGAATATACTAGTCTGGACTATAGAATATACTATAGTCTAGACTATAGAGTGGACTATAGTCTAGACTATAGTGTGGATTATAGAATAGACTATAGTGGGACTATAGAATAGACTATAGTCTGGACTATAGAATAGACTATAGTCTGGACTATAGAATAGACTATAGTCTGGACTATAGAATAGACTATAGTCTGGACTATAGAATAGACTATAGTCTGGACTATAGAATAGACTATAGTGTGGACTATAGAATAGACTATAGTCTGGACTATAGAATAGACTATAGTCTGGACTATAGAATAGACTATAGTCTGGACTATAGAATAGACTATAGTCTGGACTATAGAATAGACTATAGTCTGAACTATAGAATAGACTATAGTCAGGACTATAGAATAGACTATAGTGTGGACTATAGAATAGACTATAGTCTGGACTATAGAATAGACTATAGTCTGGACTATAGAATAGACTATAGTGTGGACTATAGAATAGACTATAGTCTGGACTATAGAATAGACTATAGTCTGGACTATAGAATAGACTATAGTCTGGACTATAGAATAGAGTATAGTATGGACTATGGAATATACTAGTCTGGACTATAGAATATACTATAGTCTAGACTATAGAGTGGACTATAGTCTAGACTATAGTGTGGATTATAGAATAGACTATAGTGTGGACTATAGAATAGACTATAGTCTGGACTATAGAATAGACTATAGTCTGGACTATAGAATAGACTATAGTCTGGAAAATAGAATAGACTATAGTCTGGACTATAGAATAGACCATAGTCTGGACTATAGAATAGACTATAGTCTGGACTATAGAATAGACTATAGTCTTGACTATAGAATAGACTATAGTCTGGACTATAGAATAGACTATAGTCTGGACTATAGAATATACTATAGTCTAGACTAGAGAATAGACTATAGTCAGGACTATAGAATAGACTATAGTGTGGACTATAGAATAGACTATAGTCTGGACTATAGAATAGACTATAGTCTGGACTATAGAATAGACTATAGTCTGAACTATAGAATAGACTATAGTCAGGACTATAGAATAGACTATAGTCTGGACTATAGAATAGACTATAGTCTGGACTATAGAATATACTATAGTCTAGACTAGAGAATAGACTATAGTCAGGACTATAGAATAGACTATAGTGTGGACTAGAGAATAGACTATAGTCAGGACTATAGAATAGACTATAGTGTGGACTATAGAATAGACTATAGTCTGGACTATAGAATAGACTATAGTCTGGACTATAGAATAGACT
>NW_023997318.1:0-23378 GCF_015586225.1 Lucilia sericata | reverse complement strand
AATTGGTCTTAATGAAAGCTACGATTGAATCGTAATTGTTATTCAAACAAAAGTTAAGATTGCATCATAGTTGGTACCAAATAAAGAGGTACGAGAGAACACAATTGGTACCATATAAAGAAGTACGATTGAAGAAGTATGAGCTCCAATCTGTACCAAATAAAATGCTACGATTGCTACCAAATAAAGAACTAGTACTATTAAACTACTATTAGTACTAAGTTAAGAGTTAAGATTCAGCCACAATTGGTACCAAAGAAAGAACTACATTGATATCAAAAAAATACTATTGATACCACAATTAGTATTAAATTAAGAGCTGCAATTAAAGCGCAATTGGTGTTCAAACAAGAGCTACGATTGGACCACAATTGAGCCACATTAGGTACCAAATAGATAATTGCGACTAAACCCCAATTGGTACCAAACAAAGAGCTAGAACAGGCGCTTAGAGCTATGATTATTGCAGAAAGTGTTATTCTCAAAAGAATGCTACTTGAAGTTACATTCTGTAGCTAAGTTTGAATTCTGATTTGTACTTCGTTACGGAAATTTTGAATGTAAACTTCCAACAGTCTTCTTCCAAGAATTTTAAATTTATCGGATTTTAAAAACCATTCATTTATATTAAATTGTCTTTCACATAGTTTTGTCTTCTTAACTTACCTGCATCGAACGACGACTCGAACCACTATTCGAACGCGACAACATGGGTGGACGACGTTTCGTAGCGCCACGACCAGCCAATAAATTATTAAGTAACGAAGGTGAACGGGCACAAATGAATGCATGAAACGAGGAAACCGTAAAGACGCCCAATTTATTGAGAGTATTTTTGGTAGGGCGTGAGACATGTGTAAGTAGTGACTAAAAACAGAGAAAAAAAAATCATAAAAATAATTTCATAATATAAATTTAATTACAAAAATACATTTAGTAATGGTCTTTAAAACTTACTTTTGGATTTGGTAATTCGCCACTCTGTAACGAGGCCATATAACAGCGCAAACGAAATTGTTCACAATGCAAACGTTCAAGATTTTCTTCCCATTGAAGTATTTGGCCTTGAATTTGTAGACGTGTATCCTGATCGGTAACCACCGACTGTTGCAATTCGGCCATATGTTTAAGTTTGTGATCCTTTATATACCAAAAATAAAGATATAATTTAATATTAAAAAAAATATATACGAAAAAGACACATAAAATGAAAAGAGGCAAATAAGAAAAGGAAAATCTATTCATATTTTGTTTAAAGCATACAATTCTCACACAAAACTGCTCGTACATACATATATATAAACAGGTGTGTGTGTATAAGTGTAGCATGTGTTTAGTGTTCAAAATGTGTACACTTTTCATTATTTTCAACGCCCATTAGTTGAGATTTTTTTGTTGCAGTTTGTTTTCAAAAAACATTTTTTTTCACCAGTTGTTGCAACAACAGCAACGTATTCATATAGAGAGATTGAAATCCATTCCATTCTATTTTCCCTTGCATTAAACAAAGTATTCTTTCTTTCTTTCTAGATTTTTGTTTGTAAAATATATAACAAAAATATTTGTATGAGTAGTATGCCATCTTTTCATATGTATATTTCTTTATGATGCCACCATTCATGTAGTCGTCGTCGCCAGTGTTTGAAGGTATACAGCGCATAGGCAACAGAAACGGCAACAAAGACGAAAAAGTATCACATGCATTTATGTGCAACAAATGTGACAAATGTTG
Source organism: Lucilia sericata (assembly GCF_015586225.1). Taxonomy (NCBI): domain Eukaryota; kingdom Metazoa; phylum Arthropoda; class Insecta; order Diptera; family Calliphoridae; genus Lucilia; species Lucilia sericata. The sequence continues at coordinate 21,646 of NW_023997318.1, read as the reverse complement.
TTGCTACAGCTGCCATATATAAACAAACATACATAAATGTATATATGATACCCACCATATAAACTACATATCACTATTGCAACATACAAACACTTACAACAGCAACAACATCACTACCACCTTTACAAACTCAACAGTAAGTAAAAGTTTTGTAACTGTTACCGGTTGTTGTTTTTAATACTTAATGTTGTTTCTAAGTATGTTTGTGTATGTGTGAAGAAAATATGTATGTTGCACACTTAGAAAATATTTATAGTTGTTGTCATATACATATGTATGTATGTGTGTGTGTAAGTATTTGTTATTTGCTGCTCTTTTCTTTCTTTCATACGGATTTTTTTTCTCAGAAAAAAGGAAAAATCAAATATAAAGCTGAAAAATAATTAGAGCGTAAAAACCGGAGCATGGTAACACTTACATTGCAATTCGACTAATTCATTTCCAAAAAAAAAAACGAGAGAAAAATACATAAATTTCTAATGCACACATCCAAAGAGATATGTATTACACAAATACCTGGTTTTACAATGTGTAAATTTTTATCTTGAATGACTTTTTATTATTAGAAATTTCAACAAATCTAAACGAAAATATTTACCATGTAGAAAAAGTTGCAAGTGTAATTCATATAAGTGTGTATAAGTAAATTATGTACAAATGCAAACATGTATGTATGTGTATGTATTTGTATGACAAAAAATCAAATTAGACTAACTTTAAGTATGACATATGTACATTTGTATGTAGATTTGTGTGAAATACGTACTAGAAATTGGAATTAGTATGGCTTCAAATTTTGCTCTCAAGAAGAGTACGTTTCCTATAGATAGCATTTTTTCTATACAAAATTTCCTCTTATAAAGAGCAAGCTTTCTATAGATTTTCTATAGAAATTTTGCTTTAATAGAGAGCAACATTTACCATTCCTAAGAGTAAGTTTTCTATAGAAAATTTGCTTTAACAAAGAGCATGTTTTCTATGGAAAATTTGCTCCTGGTAAGAGCATGTTTTCTATAGAAAATTTGCTCCTGGTAAGAGCATGTTTTCTATAGAAAATTTGCTCCTGGTAATAGCATGTTTTCTAGGTAAGAGCTTGTTTTCTATAGAATATTTGCTCTTGGTAAGAGCTTGTTTTCTATAGAAAATTTGCTCTTGGTAAGAGCTTGTTTTCTATAGAAAATTTTCTCTTAGTAAGAGCTTGTTTTCTATAGAAAATTTGCTCCTGGTAAGAGCATGTTTTCCATAGAAAATTTGCTCTTGGTAAGAGCATGTTTTCTATAGAAAATTTGCTCTTAGTAAGAGCATGTTTTCTATAGAAAATTTGCTCTTAGTAAGAGCATGTTTTCTATAGAAAATTTGCTCTTAGTAAGAGCATGTTTTCTATAGAAAATTTGCTCTTAGTAAGATCATGTTTTCTATAGAAAATTTGCTCTTAGTAAGAGCATGTTTTCTATAGAAAATTTGCTCTTAGTAAGAGCATGTTTTCTATAGAAAATTTGCTCTTAGTAAGAGCATGTTTTCTATAGAAAATTTGCTCTTAGTAAGAGCTTGTTTTTTATAGAAAATTTGCTCTTAGTAAGAGCTTGTTTTCTATAGAAAATTTGCTCTTAGTAAGAGCTTGTTTTCTATAGAAAATTTGCTCTTAGTAAGAGCTTGTTTTCTATAGAAAATTTGCTCTTAGTAAGAGCTTGTTTTCTATAGAAAATTTGCTCTTAGTAAGAGCTTGTTTTCTATAGAAAATTTGCTCTTAGTAAGAGCTTGTTTTCTATAGAAAATTTGCTCTTAGTAAGAGCTTGTTTTCTATAGAAAATTTGCTCTTAGTAAGAGCTTGTTTTCTATAGAAAATTTGCTCTTAGTAAGAGCTTGTTTTCTATAGAAAATTTGCTCTTAGTAAGAGCTTGTTTTCTATAGAAAATTTGCTCTTAGTAAGAGCTTGTTTTCTATAGAAAATTTGCTCTTAGTAAGAGCTTGTTTTCTATAGAAAATTTGCTCTTAGTAAGAGCTTGTTTTCATTAGAAAGTTTGCTCCTGGTAGGAGCTTGTTTTCTATAGAAAGTTTGCTCCTGGTAGGAGCTTGTTTTCTATAGAATGTTTGCTCCTGGTAGGAGCTAGTTTTCTATTGAAAGTTTGCTCCAGGTAGGAGCTAGTTTTCTATAGAAAGTTTGCTCCTGGTAAGAGCATGTTTCCTATAGAAAATTTGCTCCTGGTAAGAGCATGTTTTCTTTGCTCTTAGTAAGAGCATATTTCTTTAGAAAGTTTTCTCTTAGCAAGATCATGAAGAGAATTTGTTGAAATTTCTTTGAAAAAGTAAAACCCTAATGATTGTGAAAACATATTTATGCTGCAATAACTTTTTATGTACTTTTACTTATACTACCATAAACTATTCATTAAATAGTTATTTTTTTGTCAACTATAGACATTGTAAATATCTTATGTTTTCATAATAAACATATCTCATTTGTTTATGTATGTGTGTGTGTATCTGCAGCTGTAAGTATATTATTATGAAAGAGAAATTTCAATGGAATAACACGGTTCATTAGTTTTAATTTGGCTTATAAAAAGTAAATATTGCTATGATAATCGGAATACTAAAGAAATTTGTGTAATAAGATCATATAAACACATACACAAAATTTCCTATAATAATAAATATTTATAGAAGTATTGTATTATGTGTGTGTTCCAAGAATGTTATTGTTTTATTAATGTTAGATTTAATAGTTTAATAATTATTTAGTTTATGCATCGTTAAATAATTACAGTGTGTTAATTTAATATGTAATTAAGTTTTAATGTTAAAATAAATTTATTAAGGTGTTGCTTTAAAAATACATTTAAAAACTTTTTATTTCATTGAATTTAAAGTAGTTTTGAAATTTTTAATCACATAGAGTTTAAATGAAGTTATATTTTGTAAGTTTTATGTGGCGGTGGTACTTTGGAATTGTAAAAAAAATTAACTTTTGTAGTGGTGTTGGAGATGCTCAGACAACGCCAACAAGGAGAAGCAGACAAAGAAAAAGGAATCATAAAAAAATAATAATAAAAAAATTAGTATTGTGTAGTTAGAAACAAAAAAAAAAAAAAAAAAATAATAAACAATAACAAATAAGAAGTGGATAGAAGATATACATAACTTTACAAAGATAAGAGAGCATTTAAAAACAAGAAGAAAAAAAAGTACATTCACATACGTCACATCAGCTAAAGTATGTGTGTGTAAGTTTATATGGCTACGTATAAGTATTTTATATTTATGTGGTTTTATATCATGATTTTTAGTTGGTTTTGAAATTGTTTTTTTTTTGTCTTTTCTAGCACCCCAACTGCGTTTTTTTTTTGTTTGAGCACTGACTGACTAACTCCTTGTTCCTATCGCGAGTTGTTTCATTATTATGCTTTTTTTCGCAGTCGTTGTCTTCCATTTTTTTAAAACCCTAGCCATATGCTCTAATGTCCGTCTGTATTTGTATGTTGTGGCTGTTGTTTTATCATTTTGCTTTTCATTCTTTTTTTCTACTTTTTTTTGATTCCACATTCAGTTTTGTCTTTATTGTCTCTTTAGCTAAGAGCAGTCTTAATTACTTCCTATAATGCACTGTTTTGGCGGGAAATCCATTGCGGAAAACAACATAAAACTCTAAAGTCTTCATAGTGGGTTACTTTGTTAAATCTACAGAGTTGTTGGTTTTTTCCATATTTTCACTGCTTCTTTTTTAATATTTTTTTTTTATAATTTTTTTCTCATTTTTTTGGCATTCATGTACTTTTGCTCTGGCTTCAAATGCAGACAAGTTTAATGGGGAAAAAAACAGTTTTGTTATCTGTGATACCAAGTTAAATTTGTTTTGTATTCTTAACTTATTATTGTAATTTTTTTCCCTTCAACTTTTTTCATTTATTTTTTTTCTAATGAAAATTAAAAAAAATTGTTGTTTGTTTAACTGTTGACTTATGTGTAAAGTGGTATAAAGATGGTTAAAAATATTAAATTTATTAAAGCGTTTAAGGTTGGAGTTTGTTTATCAAAGTAATTGTGTGCCGTTGGTTTTAATATGGAGTACGTTGATATATAGAAAGAAGCTTTATAGAATAGTATCTCAATGGTTAGGCAGATTAGTAATCTTTTCATCTTCATAATTATTATGCGAACATAAATATTGCTTTATTAGGCTTTTATCATTAACAAAATAGTTTTAAATATGTTTACAAGTTTTCTCATTTAAAGTCTTCATTAAACAATGACTTATTAAAACCTCTAATAGAGTATTTGTACTATACCTATGCAGCCTAATAAGTATTTTGATTGCTTTTTCAGCAAGTCCATTTTACTCCTGCAGGACTGTTTGATAATATCACGGAATATTTAAGAGATCATTTTAAAATAGTGCACTTTTTATCCCTTATATATAGGTCAAGGGTTAAACCTTGTCTTGGTACTATAACTAGGCAAGAATGAATCTTATCAAATCTTCCTAACTATCGACATAAATTGTCACGAAAGGTCCCATTTCCGTCGCTTTCCACGTAGCTAGGAACTTCGCTAGGAAAACATTACATTCGACAGGCTTTTTATACCATACCCCACTTTAGTGGGGAGGGTATATTGGGTTTGTGCTGATGTTTGTAACGCACAATAATATTGGTCCTATACCCACCTTAAAGTATACCAATCGGCTTAAAATCATTTTCTGAGTCGATTTAGCTATATCCGTCCGTCTGTCCGTCCATGTAAACCTTGTAATCAAACTACAGGTCGCAATTTTGATGGTAATTCAATTAAATTTGACACATGATCTTCTATGGTACCAGAGACAAAGCCTATTGAAAATGGTTAACATCGGTCCATTATTTCACCTAGCCCCCAACCTGACGAATAGGGCTTTTAAATTCATAATTATGTTTAATATACTCGTATCTCAACAAAAAGCTGCAAAACCAAGTGCTATACTAGCCTTGATAACTCTCATGAATTTTATAATTATAGGGTCTCATTTGACCATAGCACCTATACAAAGCCCCCTTCAAAATTTGACTTAAATGTCCACAATTTTATTCAACAATAAATGGCTTAATTATCTGAGGCAAGGTACAATTCAACTACAATGCTTTATTATGAAAACTAAATCACATTTTATTTTTGTAACAGGTGTAGGGTATCATATGGTCGGCTCGCCCGACTATAATTTCTTACTTGTTTTACATTAGAGAAGCTTTTCTTGTTCATGTCAATAATGTCTTGGATCCATAGGTAAAAACAGCCCTCGAACAGTTTGTCGGATCTAAGGCAATTCCACATGGAATATTATAAATATTAAGAAGATCCGCCTTGTACAAAATTTTCGTGAGGTATCCACGCGAAAATTTTAACAGAGAAGGCTCATATAGTCTTAATAGGTTTCTTGCTGACACACTAGCTACATATTCCTCAATAGGGGAGAAACATACAAACAGTGCTGCAGTAATTGTTTTCATCTATATAAAAGTGATCTCAGCAAAAATATGGTAATTACTTGTACTTATACAATTTACTTTTCAATGACTACTACATACCATCTGCATTACTTAGAAGGAGTGTAGTAATGACATACAAATAACTATATATGTAGGTACTTACTTTTTAGTCTTGACATTTTGTTTTCGAATGTTTTTTGTGAAAACTAATAGAAGACGCAATGCACGTCCAATCGTAGGCTACACTACTTACTTAACTACTTATTTGCAGGCGATCGTAGTAAGTACTTAACTAACTACCTACTTGTAAGCGAGCGCGGCATGTACTTGCATCCAATGTCTGAAACTACCGTGTTAAAATAATCACTTAAAATGCTATAGTGTATTTTTTAATGCAAATTTTTGCTCGGATTACAAGTTATCTTTATTTGTCCAGATATTTAAAGGCATATGATTTCCCATCTATCTATATATTGGTACTTTTTCGTAACTTCTGAAGTAACTAATAAATGTCTCTGACATAATCGGAAATTTTAATAAGAAAGCTGAACGCTTAACGTAACGCTGTAATCTAAAAGTGTTTATGATTAAGACTGCAACTGAAGAGTCTAAACCCGGATAACTCCACAATGTTGATTAGTGAAGAATCGGTTTCTCTTAACAGTTAGAGAAAATGGAAGAATATTTCTTCTGTTTCCCTGTCGTTGCATGAATTGTTATCTTTATATTGTTACTTCTTCGTAACTTCCAAAGTAACTAATAAATGTCTCTGACATATTCGGGAATTTTAATAAGAACGCTTAACGTAACGCTGTAATCTAAAAGTGTTTATGATTATGACTGCAACTGAAGAGTCTAAACCCGGATAACTTCACAAGGCTGAATAGCGAAGAATCGGATTCTCTTAACAGTTAGAGAAATTGGAAGAATATTTCTTCTGTTTCCAGGTCGTTGCATGGAAGTCATATGCGAACAAATCTCTGTGAGGAATCACAGACAACAATCGAAACGAATACTAGGCACAAGTTAGTATAAATAGACGATATCTCTGATATATCGGAGCTACACTTCTATTACTAATGCTCTGCATTTTCGCCCAGTTGTCAAAAATATTTTGTTATTATTTTGCCTCGAAATTCCTGCGAGATTTTTAACGAAGATTTGTAATGTGATTGCATCGTACTTATTGCGATCTGGGTTCGATTCTCAGATTTATACAATCATTAATCAGATTCTATTAAAAATAGTACTTGAAACAGTGCCATCTTACGGCGGAATGCATAACTGCATTGACTATTAACTAATTGACCTACCGGTGGCCTTCGGTAGGTTAGCGGTTAGTGTTCTAGTCTGGTAGACCGGAGGTGGTGGATTCGATTCTCTCCTGAGGCACTGGTTAAGGAGCGTACAAAAGGCTCGATAGAGGTCAAGGTGTATGTCTTCGGATTTGATGTACATGGGGAATTTCGTGTCAAGTGACCCAACTTTCAAAATCGATGTCTTCCGATTTGGATGAAATTTGCACCAAGGAAGTACTATGGAATAGTAGGCCAGATACAAACATTCAGCTCTATATGGACGGACAGACTATACAAACATCATCACAAACTCATATTGCCCTCCCCACTATAGTTATATAGGATATAAAAAGCTTTCTTCTATACTTTACTTTCAATACCTTTCTATCCTTTTCCAAAAAAGAATCATGTTTTATAAAACGTCTTTAAATAGGAAAGGCGTTTTCGATAAAATGTGTGAAAAACACGTAGTGGACAACCAATTAATTTAGAGGTCATATAAAGAAAGATCTGAAAACGGGGTTTGAGATATAAAACATCAATATGTTAAAAATGTTGCATTCGAAATTGCAAATGCTATAGCTTTGCCTCTGGCTTAAATAGCACCATTTAAAGATTTTTGTAATTTTATGCTGGACTTGAAAAGCAATTAGCAGATAAATTTTAATGTCTGTAAATAAGTATGTAAAATGTAAAAGTATGTGTTAATATTTGTAACAACAGCTCCTTGGGCAAAAATACCATACTATATAACAGCAAACTATAGTATAGTAGTTATTTAGTAGATTTTTTCTTTCATCTTGCAAAGAGAAACAAATCCTTATAATATAGATGTGTGTATATGTGTGTATTTTATTACACTAATACATTGTTGTCCTCACTTTATTTATGGTGCATGTAGTATTTTAGTTGCATGTAAGACAACACTTACGTTCTTATTGTTGCTTATACATATTTTTATACGAGAGAAAAAAAAGAAAACATGTGTATGTATGGTTGAGTAAATTGTTTAGTCGTCGTTACTTTATACAACAAAATTCTTGTAGGAAAATTAAAAATATAAAGAAAAAAATATTTAATTTTCTTCTTTTTCAGTACTACCGCAATAAAAGTTACAAACAATGTAAAAATTTATTTGTGAATGTATTAGTTACCAACACAGCAACTTATTAAGCATTTTCCTTGCCATCATATAGGTATTTTGCAAAGAATTGTTATAACTATCTTTACCAAACCCCCCTCACCCTTTACCCAAGATAAAGTGTTGGGGTAAAGTTGAAAAATATATATAAAAAATATATAGCAACAGTAAAAGAAAGAATTTCAATTACCTGGGGATTTTTTATAAATATTTTTTTTTTTTGTAAAAAAGAATGTGGAAAATCATGTTGCATTTTTCAGTTACTCTTTTTCGCAAATGATTAAAAAAGTTAAGCGTATAACAGGAAACATACCAAAAAAATCCTACAAAGTGATATATGAAGAGGTTTAACACATAAAATAAACACATATTCACACACATTTACATTGTACTTGTAGACATGAGCAGTTTTGTATAAGAGTGTGGGTAAATAAAATAAAATACAATTATAAAGATTCCTTTCATTACGTTTGACTTTGTTTTTTTATATTTGTTTATTTAATACTACTTACCGATTCGATGGCTTTTTCAATACGGAATATTTCTTCCTGCAGTAAATGTAATGTTCCGGTTTTACCTCGATGTCTTGCAAATGCAGCTGCACAAGCGCTGTGAATGCTATTAACCCAATTTTCCAATTCCACCTGAAATTAAAACAAGTTCACGTTGAAGATAATCTAATTTTATCAAGTTTACAAACTGAATCAAACAGCCTCCTGCCAACAAATAATTGTATACATACGTACACACATACACTGGTGGAAACAAGCCGCCCTTCAACACTAATACCCAGCATCCGATTTCATCTTTCAATCACCAAAGGCAATTTTTATATTCATTCATTGAAACACATACACACACACACACACACACACACTGTCACGGGAAGTAATTGTTCATTTCAAGGACTGACTGACTGAAAGGATGAATGGATGGTTGGTTGGAAGGATACGAATTGGTTGCCCCATTATACATGTGTATGTTTGTATAAAACTTAAGTCAATATTTATATACATTTTACATAAATGCGTACACATACAGACACTCACACAAATGTGTATATGTAGGCATTAATATGTATGCTTCCCTCTATAGCTGCCTACTCGTATGTTTGTATGTTGGTCTTAATATATGTATGCATTTTTAAACACATATAAAAGAATTTGAAACGTTAATACTTATTTGTTACTTACACACATACACTCACATGTAACATTTCAACATAAGGATGTGTGCATTGCAACTTAAGGCGTTTAGATTATATGATAAGGACATGTTGAATTGAATGAACATTAAATATAAAGAAAGGAAAATTTATGAAATGTTTGTGAATGTTCATGTGCAGTTTGTTTACATATGTATTTGTTTACACATAAACAAACCCACAGACTTTAACATTCATACATTATCTACATACATGCACGTACATCATCATGTAATAAATACGCGATTATTGTATGATTACATTCATTCAGATGCACATGACTTAAAGTTTTTAATAAAAACGTTTTAATTTTTAAAATTACAGGCCACTTTAAGTAATCTTAAAGGAATATGTCATGCCTTTCAGTATATATGTAAGTAGTAATACTTCTTGAAAATTATGTTGGAAAGCAGTTTTTCTTTATGAAAAGAAACAATAGCTTGGTCCACTTGGAAGGTAATAAATGTGGTAAATGAAACCTTTGATGTTATGTTTCGTTTTGTAAATATGTTGAGGAACTGAAGCAGTAGCAGAATAGCTTTAAGAATATTGTGTCCAGTGATGCTTAAATTGGGAAATTGCGAATTGACTTTTAGACTTAAGTCCATTCCATGGAATGGAAGACCTGTCTAATGATTCAAAGAAATGATTCTGTACTTATGATTCTTGTGTTCCCTTTGATATCTAGCTCTAGTCTATAGTCTATTTTGTAGTCTAGTCTATAGTCTAGTCTATAGTCTAGTCTATAGTCTAGTCTATAGTCTAGTCTATAGTCTAGTCTATAGTCTAGTCTATAGTCTAGTCTATAGTCTAGTCCTATAGTCTAGTCTATAGTCTATTCTATAGTCTAGTCTATAGTCTAGTCCTAGTCTAGTCCTAGTCGTATAGTCTAGTCTAGTCTAGTCTATAGTCTAGTATAGTCTAGTCTATAGTCTAGTCTATAGTCTAGTCTATAGTCTAGTCTATAGTCTAGTCTATAGTCTAGTCTATAGTCTAGTCTATAGTCTAGTCTATAGTCTAGTCTATAGTCTAGTCTATAGTCTAGTCTATAGTCTAGTCTATAGTCTAGTCTATAGTCTAGTCTATAGTCTAGTCTATAGTCTAGTCTATAGTCTAGTCTATAGTCTAGTCTATAGTCTAGTCTATAGTCTAGTCTATAGTCTAGTCTATAGTCTAGTCTATAGTCTAGTCTATAGTCTAGTCTATAGTCTAGTCTATAGTCTAGTCTATAGTCTAGTCTATAGTCTAGTCTATAGTCTAGTCTATAGTCTAGTCTATAGTCTAGTCTATAGTCTAGTCTATAGTCTAGTCTATAGTCTAGTCTATAGTCTAGTCTATAGTCTAGTCTAGTCTAGTCTATAGTCTAGTCTATAGTCTAGTCTATAGTCTAGTCTATAGTCTAGTCTATAGTCTAGTCTATAGTCTAGTCTATAGTCTAGTCCTATAGTCTGTATAGTCCTATAGTCTAGCAGTCTATAGTCTAGTCTATAGTCTAGTCTATAGTCTAGTCTATAGTCTAGTCTATAGTCCTAGTCTATATTCAGTCTATAGTCTAGTCTATAGTCTAGTCTATAGTCTAGTCTATAGTTCAGTCTTGTCTAGTCTATAGTCTAGTCTATAGTCCTAGTCTATAGTCTAGTCTATAGTCTAGTCTATAGTCTAGTCTATAGTCTAGTCTATAGTCCTAGTCTATAGACTCAGACTATAGACTAGACTATAGACTAGACTATAGCCTAGACTATACTTTATGAATTCTTGTGTTCCTTTGATATCTTAGCTCTAGTCTATAGTCTATTTTGTAGTCTAGTCTATAGTCTAGGCTATAGTCTAGTCTACAGTAGCTATAGTCTAGTCTAGTCAGTCTAAGTCTAGTATAGTCTAGTCTATAGTCTAGTCTATAGTCTAGTCCTATAGTCTAGTCTATAGTCTAGTCTATAGTCTAGTCTATAGTCTAGTCTATGTCTAGGTCTATAGTTCCTACGTCTATAGTCTATAGTCTAGTCTATAGTCTAGTCTATAGTCTAGTCTATAGTCTAGTCTATAGTCTAGTCTATAGTCTAGTCTATAGTCTAGTCTATAGTCTAGTCTATAGTCTAGTCTATAGTCTAGTCTATAGTCTAGTCTATAGTCTAGTCTATAGTCTAGTCTATAGTCTAGTCTATAGTCTAGTCTATAGTCTAGTCTATAGTCTAGTCTATAGTCTAGTCTATAGTCTAGTCTATAGTCTAGTCTATAGTCTAGTCTATAGTCTAGTCTATAGTCTAGTCTATAGTCTAGTCTATAGTCTAGTCTATAGTCTAGTCTATAGTCTAGTCTATAGTCTAGTCTATAGTCTAGTCTATAGTCTAGTCTATAGTCTAGTCTATAGTCTAGTCTATAGTCTAGTCTATAGTCTAGTCTATAGTCTAGTCTATAGTCTAGTCTATAGTCTAGTCTATAGTCTAGTCTATAGTCTAGTCTATAGTCTAGTCTATAGTCTAGTCTATAGTCTAGTCTATAGTCTAGTCTAGTCTAGTCTATAGTCTAGTCTATAGTCTAGTCTATAGTCTAGTCTATAGTCTAGTCTATAGTCTAGTCTATAGTCTAGTCTATAGTCTAGTCTATAGTCTAGTCTATAGTCTAGTCTTTTCATTTGTAAAGATCTTCTTCAAGGATCAAATTCTTCAGTATGTCTTATATCCGATACTCTTACTTGCCAGAGGATTAAAAAAGCCGACTGAAAACAAGCAGATACAATATTTTCAATAAAATCTTACTTCTATTGAAATAACCACATCCACTTAATAACTGTTTCAAAATTAGCCTATCCTCATGGAACATTAAAACACTGTGGGTTTTCTGTTAATTGAATACCCTCATTTCGAATAGGTTTTGAATGTGTTACGAAGCAAATGCACTTTCAACTTGTCAATGCTCTATTTTTAAAAGATTCTATCCGGTACGCATCAACGAGCAACTGTTGTTTTAAAAAAAGAAGAGGTTGGTCTTGCACTTAATAAAGCCTGCATAAAATTCCTATTTTCTAAGTATCCATCGGAAATTGTATACGTTTGAAAAACAAACAAACCTTAGTCCTCAAAAATCTTTGACCTGAATTCAGTTATTTACACACATCGATAACAAATGGCTACTTAAATGTACACAGCCAGCAAAAAAAAAGAAACCAAGTCTCGAATAACTCTACAGGAAAGGAAATCTCATTGCAAAAAAATAAAAAATCTAGAGAACAAAATAATGAAAAGAACTTGTAATGACCGCGAGCAATGAACTTGTATAATGCATATGAGTATAACAAGGAGTGTCTTTTATTTCTATGAATGAATCGGTCGGTCGGGCGGTAATGTCTATAGAAAGGGGTGTTTATGTATGTATGTTTTACTGCATATATGCACTCATAGATATACATACATATAAATCATATAATAAGCTTTTATGCTGTTAAAAAAATGTTTGTTTGCTTGTTTGTATTTTAAGAGTAGAAGGACATGTGACACACACATATATGGGTAAATATGTAAGTATGTATGAAATGTTTACATATTAGTTTTATGCTTAAAAAAAGAGGCCGGTCCATAGAGATATAATTTGCATTGCCGTTGCATTGTATTTTTTGTTATTAAACAAGCAACCAACAACAAATAAAAGCAAGGACATTCACATAAACATAATTTTGGTTTTAGAATTGGTCATTTCACTTATGTATGCATGTATGAGTGTGGAAGTGAAAAATCCGTTATTTCCTCATACTCTCTTGCATTAGCTGCAGTTATTTTTTACATTGAAATTTGAACATGAAATAAAATATTCAACAAGCTTTAACTGAATTTGACTGCAGGCTAGAAGGACTTAATTTCAAGGATTATGAAATAAATTAAACAGCTAAATTAAAGTAAAAAAAAGGAGTGTAAAGATATTATGTTTGATATATTATGCTAACGCTTTGTATTTTACTAACAATGTGTAATAAAATACCAAATTTGTTGATATTTTTTCTTTTTTTGGTTTTCTTAAAACTTAAACAAAAGCCAAAAATTTAAGTGAATTTTAAGATTGTGTATTTAGGTTTTGAGGAGTATTTAAGTTTTTAAGTGCTTAAAACGAAATTTTTTATATACATATGTATCTAGATACTTCATTTAAAACAACTGTGTTAATTTTATCATGGAAAGATACTTTTGGTTTTTCTTTCGAAAAAGAATTCATTGTTACAAAACTTAAATGAGTAAGTGTATGTAATTATTTTGGCATTGTTTAAATTTTAACTACAAAAGGATTTTTTTTACAAAATTTTTGTAGGAAATTTTTAAAAAAATATCTGTTATTAGTAACTAACAAAACCAGATTTTTAATTTATTTAAGAAGAAGTACTTTCTTTGGTACTTTTTAATTTAAGTACAAAATTTGCTATAAATTCTCATTAAATAGTTTAGAAACCTAAATCTAAAATTTAGTATTTAATTTCAATTAAACGACAAAATCAGTTGTTTAAGCAAATTTTTGGATAGAGGATGTATTGTCGAGTTTAAGTATTAATTTCGCACAGCCAAAGGTCCCCGAAATAGGACACCTCGACTATGTTCAATTTCTCATTTATTACGGATTATATGCTTGACGTCAACACCTGCCATGACGGGCTTATTTCGCGGTGGTACTTTTCACAGGGTTAGCTGTTAGACTACTCACCATAGCCACTTTGTGCCTTGCATGGAACATGCAGGTGTCAATTTTTCGCACTTGGTTTTACAGGTCCATGTACATTCTACAAGCACTTTGCTCAAGTACTCGAGCCATCTAATCTTTGACTATTGTGTCCCTTTGCGTAACTTCCGAAATGCAATAGCATCACTTCCGTATTGGCCTCTGTTGATTTCCTTACCATTTATATACAATATGTCTATTTTGTCTATTCCACAAGGGAAATAAATTAGAAATTTTTTTTGTTTAATTGAATGAATCAAGAATTTAATTGACTTCATGAACAACAATTTCAACTATTGGTTTGATCAGAAATATCATAAACATGTTAAAATTAATGAAATTTTTAATTAAACCAATTAAACAGCTTAATTGACATTTGACTCAAAATATAATTAAATAGATGATTGAATTAAGTAAAATGTTAATTGAATTACTTCAATAAGAAGACCTAGTGTTCTTCTTATTGAAGTAATTCAATTAACAGCGAAAGTCTTAAAAGGAACACTAGCTGTAAAGTGGCAGTGTGTGTTATGGCAATTAAACCAATAGTTTGAAATTATATATTCAAACGGTTTTATATCAAAGTGTCAGATTAAAGACTTACATTGACTTTTTATACCAAAACTTATTAATTTTTATTAAATTTTTTCATAAAAAATACATATAGTATGTATATTTCCATAAACCAAAAAATGCAATATGTCATGTCGTCTTCATGAGTCTGTCAGTAGGACTTTGGCTTAAATCTCTACATAAGTGATGAAATTGTTTTGGTATTAGTTGCACATAAGAATTTATGATGCACTTGAAACTACATGTGTAAGAGTAAATATTAAAAGGATGTTAGAGAAGAAAAAACTACATATAAATAATATTCATAGTGTCCTCATTTTCTTCATTTTTATTGGTGATATTTGTTGAGGTTGTTGGAGGATTGTGATGATTATGATTTATAATCATGATGATGATATATATACATACATATTTGTGGTATTGGTATAGTCGATTTTCAAGTGTTGTTTTTATTGTAAGCATTATGACTACATCAACAACAACATCACCATCATCGTCATCATCATCTGAATCAACAACTACAACACGACAACATCAGCAACATTTTAGCCTTAAGCTTTACGTAATGCCTCAGGTATGAATGTCATTTTTATTTTGGTGAATACATTATTACTTTTTCACCTGTTGTACAGCTTCAATGGGATTCCAATGTGAAAAACGCAATAAAAAAGTATGTATAGTTGGAAGAACATAAACTGAAGCATTTCATCGAAGCCATCAATACTGACAAGTCTAAGTGTGACACACACACACACATACACTCACCAACTCATACATACATTTAATTTGAAATACACAGACATTTATAAGTATGCGTTTATTGAAATATTATGCCAAACATGCCAAAACTCAACTGAACGTGTGAATGTGTTAATATTGCATTTGTATGTATGATATAGAGGCGTGAGTGTTTCTATAGCTGGAAGCATTAAAGTTTTACAAGTTTTTTCCATGCGTTTGCATGAAGAATTTATATTGACAATATTATCAGCATTTGTCGTATCGTCCCCTAAACTACAAACAGTCATAACAGGCCTTGTAGTATTTTGATTTCAAAAGAACAAGAGAAAACTTATTGAAAATTATGATATGTAGTTGTGCTTATTTGTCAAAAAGGTTAACTTCTCTTTTTGCTATACTCAGATTTAAAAGTTTTCAACGTCTTATAGAATATATATTTAAAGAAGTTATATATTTCTCTTATTTTTTCAAATTTATTGAAATTTTATTAGTTAACACCTTTTACAAAACTTACCTGGCATGGTGCCTGAAATAGATACGCATCACCGAATGCAGTACTCAAGCAAAATATATAATCACGTTTGGGATGCTCCGGTATTGGCTGCATGATGGCACCATCAACGATAATTAAATGTTTTGGTGCCGCCTCCACACTGCGACCCTCACGCGAATCGCATGGATAAAAGAGCAGTGTAGTACCCTTCAAACACACCCAATAACCCTTCCAGCCCCGCTTACGGGCCAATTCGATTTGATGTTTTTTGCGTAAAAGCCATTTTTTCACCGACAGGAAACTGCAAAGATTAATAAGGAATTTTTTATATATTTTTTTGTGAATTTAAATGTGAATTTTTTCGTCGTTATTTTTTTTTTACAGAAATTTTATTTATCTGATTAAAAAAATGCATGTGTAATGGTATTTACAATTTTTAACGTTAATAACCAGCGGCTATGGGGATAAACAATTAGTAGAAAAACAAACTATTTTGTTGCAATGATGATCACAAGTTGTTGTTATTTCTTAACATGAAATGGGATTCTAGAGTAAATTCAAATTTTAAATGAAATTTCGGGCTTCTAATGAAATTTCGAAAAATTTTAGAGCAATTTTAAGTTTATGGTGAATTTCTTTTTAAAGTTTCGAATTCCTAGAGATATTTTGAAATTTTAGTGAAATTTGGAATAATAACAAAATTTCTAATTTCTACAGAATTCTCGAAATTGTGTTCGAATTTTTAGTGAAATTTCAAATATCTAGTGAAATTTCGAATTCTTAGATAAAATTCTATTTCGTAGAGATTTTAAATTCCTAGTGAATTTTTAAATTTGTAATGAAGTTTTCGTAAAATTTTAAATCTCTAAGAAGTTTCGAATTTCTGGCAAAATTTCGAATTTCTGCCAAAATTTTGAGCTTCTAACAAAATTTTCAATTCCAATCAGATTTTCGAATTTCTTTTGAATTTTCAGATTTCTAGTGAAATTTCGAATGAAAGTTCGAATTTCTAATGAAATTTCGAATTTATAATTAAATTTCATAATCCTAGTTGGATTTCAAATTCCTAGTTAATATTTAAATTTCTAGTAGTGAAATTTTTAATAATGAATATTTAGTGAATTCGAACTCCTAGAAAAATTTTGAATTCCAAATCAAATTTCGAATATTGAGTAAAATTTTTCAAATTTCTCGTCATTTCGAATTTCTACTGAAATTTGGAATTTTTGAATTTCTAACAGAATTTATAGTGAAATTTCGAATTTTGAATTTCTAATGACATTTCGAATCTCTAAAAAAATTTCAAATTTTTAGTTAATTTTCAAATTCCAATATAATTTCGAATTTCCAAATTCCATAAAATTTTCGTTTCGTTTTTTAAGTGAAATTTCGAATTATTAGTGACATTTCGAATATAAGATAAATTTTGGAAATTTTAGTAAAATATGAAATTTTTAGTAAAATTTTAAATTTCTAGTGAATTTCAAAATTTTTAGTGAACTTTAGAAATTTTAAAGAAATTATGAAATTTTCGTGAAAATCTATAAAAAAATATATATTTTCGAAAATTTTAGTAAAATTTTATATTTCTAGTTAAATTTAAATATTTAGTAAAATTTAAAATTTCTAGTGAATTTCAAAATTTTTAGTGAAATTTTGAATTTTTAAAGAAGTTATGAAATTTTCGTGAAATTCTATAAAGAAAAATTATATTTTTTAGTGAAATTTCGTGTTTTAAGTGAAATTTTGAATTTCTAGTGAAGTTTTGAATTTTTGAGTGAAATTTTGAATTTGTGATAAATTTTCGAAACTGTTTTCTCGAATTTCGAATTTCTAGTAAATATGAAATTTTTAGTGAAATTTAAAATTTCTAGTGAATTTAAAAATTTTTGGTGAAATTCTATATAAAAATTAAATTTTAAAGTGAAATTTCGAATTTCTAGTGAAATTACGAATTTGTGATAAAATTTCGAAACTTTAAGAAAAATTTCATATTTTTAGTGAAATATAAAATTTTTAGTGAAATTTAAAATTTCTAGTGAATTTCAAAATTTTTAGTTAAATTTCGGAATTTTAAATAAGTTATAAAAATTCTATAAAATAATTAGATTTTTAAGTGAAATTTCGAATGAAGTTTCGAAATTTTAATGAATTTTCGTAACTTTTAGTCAAATTTCGAATTTCTAGTGAAATATAAAATTTTAGTGAAATTTAAAATTTAAAGTGAATATCAAAATTTTTAGTGAAATTATGAAATTTTCATGAAAATCTGTACAAAATACAAAATACGAATTTTGAATTATTATTTTTTAAATACTTCTGATGGATCCGATCCTCTGAGTATTCAATTTTTCTGAATGCAAAATATTTTGAAACGATTTCACCGATTTGCAGTTTTTTAATAGGCGTGGAAGTATTTTAAAATATTTTGTTAAAACGTTGTTGGTCTTTCAATGGCTTTAGAAATCCTTATTTTGGACCATAAATAAACACAAGTAGGAACACTCTTATAAAAAATCCATTAAAAATTTGTCCATTCAGTGAAAGAATTATATTTGTGCAGTAACAAATTGGCTGAGATTTTCCAATTTGTTTTTGTTTTCTCTCTCTCTCTCTCTCTCTCTACTATTTTACAATAGCTGCAAGGGTATAAGTAAAACATATAAAATTTCCTGTTAGCTTTAATTCCTGCATTCAAACATTCCCTTACACAACTACATACACATACATATTTGCATGACTTTTTTACTTAACTTTTTGTCTACTTTTTTCTACTCTTTTGTTTATGGTAAAACTTTTTTTGGGATTTTTTTAAAAGTTTTTTTCGAAGATTTTTTTTTCAAGTGTTGACATTTATAATACATACCCAGCTTTACGTACAGCTCCAGTGCAATTGAATGATGAGGCAGCTGTACCAGTTGCTTTTGCTTTATATGGTGACGCCATGACACTTTCGCCATCATCTTCATCCGATACGGCTGTAGTTAAGCTCATGCGGTCATCGTCGGAAATCTAAACAAATTAAACAAGAAAAACACACAGAAAAGAAAAAACAAGAAAAGTTTTTAGTAAAAATATAAATAGGAAAATAAAAATGAATAAATAAAGAAATCATTATCATTAGTCAATGTCTTTTTATGCATTACAATGCATTAAGTTTATATACTTTTTGCAAATGTAAATTGTGTTGAGTTTTTTTTTGTTGTTAAGATGAAGAGACAGGCAGTTAGTGATTCAGTTGTCTGGCTAGTTGCAAGGAAGAAAAAACAGGCATCCAGCCAGTCATTTAAACAAGGAATCAAGAAAATAAATGGCCACAGTCTTGTGTTGTAATAAAATCAACACATTCTCTGATTTCTTTGGTTTTATTGTTTCTGGTGCCGCTGCTGTTGTTTCTTCTGTTGGTGTTTAGTTTTTCATTGTTTTATTTTTTTGTAATTTTTTCCCATTTTCCTTTTTTTATTTGTATGACTTTTTTAGGGGGGTCTGTTTGAAGTTTCAGCTTACCAAAAAAAAAAAAAGGAACTGTAGACCGACTGAACGACCGACAGAGTTCAACATAATCTCATTATAAACATGATGAAACACTCGGTATACGAGTGTGTTGCAAACAAATAAGAAACAGGAAAATATGTATAAAGTATTGCTACGATAATGCCGTTGTTCCAAAAAGGCTGTCCCAAACTGCTGAGTTTAGGGTTAGTCCTGCAATTGGTTATGTAAATATATAATTGTGATAGAAAGAAGTCAAATAATACTTTACAGAGTCTTAGACCATTTGGCCAACTATGATACCCTTAAAATACTTCCCCTCTGATTTAGATGGTCTTTTTATACCTTTGGTCCCAGAAAGCACCATCCGCTTCCACTTCCTTGAGACAGTCCAAATCATGAAAGCAACTTACAGCAAGATATCTCAGTCTGCGCTTTTGTATAATGGCTCTTAAGTTGACTAAAGAGTGAGCGCTACAAGCGATGCGAAGCTTTGCTCTACAAACTTTTGCTTGTGTTTTCTCGCATCAAGCTTCGCTTTCACTCTGACATGACACATAGGAAAATACGAGGAAATTTTTGTAGCGCAAAGCTTCACCCACTCTATAGTCAACTCTAGACTTTTAGGTCATTTGGTTCATATTATTCCTCTCTAATTTGGATTCCCTTTTGATACCTTTGGTCCCAGAGAGCATCATCCCCTACTTCCAATACATTTTGGTAGATTTGTTAGTGATATATCCTTGAGGATGTCTCAATCTGTGCTTTTAAAGCGCGACGCAGTCACATATCGATTCTCTTCCTCCTTGTCGAAACAACTTTAGATATAAATGTTACTTGGGTTGCCTATATGATCTGCAATGCGTCCAATCATACAGAGCTTTTCTATCAAGAGCCAAGGGAGTCAAGGTACTTTTCCGTGAATGGCAGTGATCATAGTGGAACTATTTAAATCCTTTTGCGAAACACTTTCGTGCAAGGTCGATCTGATTTCCCCGAATGCTTAAGTGTCCTTTTAACCAAATCAAGAATACTTTTCAAGCATACGAGAGTCTTGAGAGATACAAGATGTTAATAGTCGAGGTTTCGAGATTTTGTTATCGAATGTTTCTCACACTTTTACTTTTAGCTGGTTTTCTAAAGTAAAAACCAAATGGATTATAGTCGTCACTACTCTCTCGATTACCTAGGAATAGAAAAGTAACTATTGGCGCCCCGTTAAATTACTTTGGGGAACTCAACTGATGATTAGCATCAAGGCATTAAAGTGACAACTGCTGGGACATTCTGTATATTTTGGTATAAGTGTATGCCAGAGTAACAGGCTCTTCTACTAGTTCCAGTACCCTTTAGTTAGGTTTACTTTATAGTTTAGTTGCATTCGCTTGCGTGATTTAGTGTTAGTACTATTCCCGTTATGTATGTGTATTTATGTATTTCTGTAATTTGTATTTTATGCAATATATACTATTATTATACATACAAATTTCAACTCAATACACACACACACACATACAAATATGCATATTGCTAAGGTACTTACGATGGCCACACACCCACTGGTACATTTTTTAAGTATATAAAAAGCATTTTCATGTTCGACCCCATAACAGCAGTTGAGTAGAGAGTAATGAGCGGTGTATGGCTACTCATTTCAACTACCACTACTACTTGACTCTACTCTTTTTTACTTCCCTGCACTTCTGAAGGTAGTCCCCAAGAAGTTCTAGTACTGATTTAGTCCAAAAAGGAAATCAATTGGACAATTGATTTCCTTTTGGACTAAATCAGTACTAGAACTTCTTGGGGACTACCTTCAGAAGTGCAGGGAAGTAAAAAAGAGTAGAGTAGAGTCAGTAGTGGTAGTTGAAATGAGTAGCCATACACCGCTCATTACTCTCTACTCAACTGCTGTTATGGGGTCGAACATGAAAATGCTTTTTATTACTTAAAAAATGTACCAGTGGGTGTGTGGCCATCGTAAGTACCTTAGCAATATGCATATTTGTATGTGTGTGGGTGTATTGAGTTGAAATTTGTATGTATAATAATAGTATATATTGCATAAAATACAAATTACAGAAATACATAAATACACATACATAACGGGAATAGTACTAACACTAAATCACGCAAGCGAATGCAACTAAACTATAAAGTAAACCTAACTAAAGGGTACTGGAACTAGTAGAAGAGCCTGTTACTCTGGCATACACTTATACCAAAATATACAGAATGTCCCAGCAGTTGTCACTTTAATGCCTTGATGCTAATCATCAGTTGAGTTCCCCAAAGTAATTTAACGGGGCGCCAATAGTTACTTTCTATTCCTAGGTAATCGAGAGAGTAGTGACGACTATAATCCATTTGGTTTTTACTTTAGAAAACCAGCTAAAAGTAAAAGTGTGAGAAACATTCGATAACAAAATCTCGAAACCTCGACTATTAACATCTTGTATCTCTCAAGACTCTCGTATGCTTGAAAAGTATTCTTGATTTGGTTAAAAGGACACTTAAGCATTCGGGGAAATCAGATCGACCTTGCAC
>NW_023997317.1:0-23382 GCF_015586225.1 Lucilia sericata | reverse complement strand
ATGTGCTAAAATAAAAAACAAAATAAAACCAAAAAAATCGTAAAAAAACAACAAATAAATAACATCATTAAAGATCCAAAGAAACTCACATAAAATGTGTGAAATACGACGAGAAAAAAAAAGAACTACGCACCAACTACAAATACCAGATACACAAACATAAGTAGTATCTGAAACTGTAGCTGAGTTTCTATGTATTCAAAATGGTTTGCATGAGTATTTCATTTTTACGCACTTGTTTGTTTTGTTGAGTTTGTTTTGATCCCACCATTTTAATATTTTTATTGGGCCTAAAATAAAAATGTGCGTGCATGTGTGTATGTTTATCTATATAACGCTTTCTATTTTGTTGCTGTGTTGCTTTTTTTTCTTGGTGTCTTTGTTTTGCTAATATTTTTCGCATTTATTTGTTTATTTATGTTTTGTTTTTGGTTAACGAAATGTGTATCACACTTTTAAATCAGCAGGGGTCTACTGCTACGCATACTTTCGTATGCGTACGTTCATTAATGGGGAGGAGGTGCGCAGCGTAAATGTGCGTATGATTAATTTCGCACGTACTAAAGAAATAGCCTAAACTTATAGCAACAAAACAAAATATATCTTTGTTGGAATTTTTTCACAACTTTTGTAAACAAATGTGTAGCTGTATAGTTTAAATATTTTTGTTTGTTTATGTTTTTTTCTGTTATAATAATTTGGTCAACATGGATTTTTAATGCTTTCAAACGGTATTTAGTTAATTTATATGTACACGCACTTTTAGGTGCGAATATTTTAGCTGAATTCATTTTCGAAGTTGATAATTTAATTGAAAAAGTAAAAATTTGTTTACAACTTTTGAAAAAAATAAAAATATTCCATAACATTGTCGTTATTTTTTTAAAAAATAGTGAAAGTTTTTTACATAAAAAAAAATAGATGCGAAATTTTGTCAATGAAGGTAATTTTTAAAATTTCTAAAAAGTTTACTAAAAATAAATTCCTCATCAAATGACTCACTTTATTTAATTCCTGTCATTTTCCCTGCTACTATCACTTTAATATTTCTACATTTTATGCAAATCTCTAACAATAAACTATAAATCTAAAACTTAATCCTATAAATAAGAAATAAATATTCGGATTTAAATTTAAAAATTCAAAATGGTTTCCAAATTTGACACATTTACACATTAATTTATAACAACTCACGCACGTTCTCATTGGAATACAGAAATAAACCTTAAATTTAAATTCTTAAACATTTGAACTAGTTCTTTAAATCGAAATTTTATTTAAAATATAAAAAAAAATTTAAATGCGTAAAAATTTTGTTGTTGTTGTATGTATGATTGTTTTGATTTAGTCAAAAATTTGTTCTGTATTTTAAACATTCATTACTATGTTTGCTGAAAAGGGTAACAAAGCGGCACAGAGAGAAAGGGAGGGGCACAGCATAAAATTTTTAATTCTAACAGCATTTAAAACACATTTTCTGTAATGTTCTGTGTGTAGGTGTCATTTATTTATTGCTATGTTTTTCTAGTAACAAAAACATTTTGTCTAATAGTTTAATTTACATAAATACTCCGAATACATGTGTGTTCTTCTCACACATATGGGTGAGTCTGGGTACGTAAAGCCCTACCAAAAAAATATGTGCAGACATTTACATTACACGCCAGGTATGGAAAATTTAAATTTCAAATAGTACTAACTAATAATAAAAATAGCAATTCTTGGGATTTAAAGAACTAAATTCTAGACTGTCGACTAGACTACAGGCTAGTCTATAGACTAGACTGCAGTCTAAACTATAGACTAGACTACAGAGAGGACTATAGACTATACTATAGACTAGACTATAGAATAGACTATAGACTAGACTATAGACTAGACTGTAGACTAGACTATAGACTAGACTATAGACTAGACTATAGACTAGACTATAGACTAGACTATAGACTAGACTATAGACTAGACTATAGACTAGACTATAGACTAGACTATAGACTAGACTATAGACTAGACTATAGACTAGACTATAGACTAGACTATAGACTAGACTATAGACTAGACTATAGACTAGACTATAGACTAGACTATAGACTAGACTATAGACTAGACTATAGACTAGACTATAGACTAGACTATAGACTAGACTATAGACTAGACTATAGACTAGACTATAGACTAGACTATAGACTAGACTATAGACTAGACTATAGACTAGACTATAGACTAGACTATAGACTAGACTATAGACTAGACTATAGACTAGACTATAGATTAGACTATAGACTAGACTATAGACTAGACTATAGACTAGACTATAGACTAGACTGTAGACTAGACTATAGACTAGACTATAGACTAGACTATAGACTAGACTGTAGACTAGACTATAGACTAGACTATAGACTAGACTGTAGACTAGACTATAGACTAGACTATAGACTAGACTGTAGACTAGACTATAGACTAGACTATAGACTAGACTATAGACTAGACTATAGACTAGACTATAGACTAGACTATAGACTAGACTATAGACTAGACTATAGACTAGACTATAGACTAGACTATAGACTAGACTATAGACTAGACTATAGACTAGATAGACTAGACTATAGACTAGACTATAGACTAGACTATAGACTAGACTATAGACTAGACTATAAACTAGACTATAGACTAGACTATAGACTAGACTATAGACTAGACTATAAACTAGACTATAGACTAGACTATAGACTAGACTATAAACTAGACTATAGACTAGACTATAGACTAGACTATAGACTAGACTATAGACTAGACTATAGACTAGACTATAGACTAGACTATAGACTAGACTATAGACTAGACTATAGACTAGACTATAGACTAGACTATAGACTAGACTATAGACTAGACTATAGACTAGACTATAGACTAGACTATAGACTAGACTATAGACTAGACTATAGACTAGACTATAGACTAGACTATAGACTAGACTATAGACTATAGACTAGACTATAGACTAGACTATAGACTAGACTATAGACTAGACTATAGACTAGACTATAGACTAGACTATAGACTAGACTATAGACTAGACTATAGACTAGACTATAGACTAGACTATAGACTAGACTATAGACTAGACTATAGACTAGACTATAGACTAGACTATAGACTAGACTATAGACTAGACTATAGACTAGACTATAGACTAGACTATAGACTAGACTATAGACTAGACTATAGACTAGACTATAGACTAGACTATAGACTAGACTATAGACTAGACTATAGACTAGACTATAGACTAGACTATAGACTAGACTATAGACTAGACTATAGACTAGACTATAGACTAGACTATAGACTAGACTATAGACTAGACTATAGACTAGACTATAGACTAGACTATAGACTAGACTATAGACTAGACTATAGACTAGACTATAGACTAGACTATAGACTAGACTATAGACTAGACTATAGACTAGACTATAGACTAGACTATAGACTAGACTATAGACTAGACTATAGACTAGACTATAGACTAGACTATAGACTAGACTATAGACTAGACTATAGACTAGACTATAGACTAGACTATAGACTAGACTATAGACTAGACTATAGACTAGACTATAGACTAGACTATAGACTAGACTATAGACTAGACTATAGACTAGACTATAGACTAGACTATAGACTAGACTATAGACTAGACTATAGACTAGACTATAGACTAGACTATAGACTAGACTATAGACTAGACTATAGACTAGACTATAGACTAGACTATAGACTAGACTATAGACTAGACTATAGACTAGACTATAGACTAGACTATAGACTAGACTATAGACTAGACTATAGACTAGACTATAGACTAGACTATAGACTAGACTATAGACTAGACTATAGACTAGACTATAGACTAGACTATAGACTAGACTATAGACTAGACTATAGACTAGACTATAGACTAGACTATAGACTAGACTATAGACTAGACTATAGACTAGACTATAGACTAGACTAGTCTATAGACTAGACTATAAGTTAAAAATGTACCGAAAATGTGTTGGTACCGCCTTATTTTGAGATATCAAAAAGTACGGAATTTTCCATGCCTGTTACACTCACCAACGTGTATGTGTAACAGACACATTACTAATCATAAGCAAGAGTTATAAAGGAGTGGTTTCTTTACTTGTCTTTAAAAGAACCAATGAAACAGATACTCTAAAATCGGGTTCATAGATCTTCTGGCTGTTTCGAAAACTGATTTGTTGTCCATTACATTCTTTTACACTCTGCTACATATGTCATAAATATAAATACAGACTTTTTAATAAAAGTGTTGTTTCTTTCGCGTTATTTTTATTTTTTCGTCTGTATTGTTGTTAAGTTTTCGTTGTTGTTGTTATGTTATTATTATTATGATCCATGTTTTAATAAATTATGCTACTTTATGTTTATTTATTTCAATGTGCGTGTGGGTGAAGGGGTTCCAAATAATTTATGTTTGTTTATATTATCTACTATTTGTACTTCGGGTCTGCCATACAACTCATATGGGCCAAAATGTTTGTTGACTGCGTAAAATATGAATGTATTTTTTTGTTTGGTAAAAATATGTAAAATCATGCTTAAATGAAGTGATTAGACTGACAAAATTAACGTCGTTGTAATAATTTATTTCAATACATTTTTCTATTTGTACACAGACGGAAAAAGAAATATACACGCCTGGTACCAAATTGATACCAAACCTGTTTATAATTTTTCAATACCAACCGTTGTCAAAGTATATATGTACATACGTACGACAACACTATGTAATGTTGACAACATTGCAACAATTCGTTGTCGAAAACTAAAGTTTATACACATCCGTTGTCTAAATGTTAACAAACGTGGTAAGCTCACTATTGGAAAACAATCCGTTGCCAATAGAGAGCTTGATAACGTTGCGTTGTCAACATTACATAGTGTTGTCGTACGTATGTATATACTTTGACAACGGATGTTATTGAAAAATTATAAACTCTTTGATGTCAATTTCGTACCAGGCGTGTATATTTCATATTTACATAATTTTGCCTTAAGCTAAATAAATTGTTAGATATTTATAAAACATGACAGGTTTAAAAATTAAAAATAAAATACTTTAAATGTTTAATAACTTTCAGTTAAAACTCACCGTTATTTAATTAAACCATTAAGCCCTATAGCCAGAGGATAAATTATTGGGAAAAATATATATTAAAAAACAAACTTAAATTGGGCAAAAATCTTAAACAAAGCCAACAAAAAAACCCAGAAAAACACCCTACTTTTACACTGACTAGCAATTATCTACAGCCGGCCTAAAAAACAAAAATTGTAAATAATAGAAAAGAAAAAATACATTTGTTAAATTTAGCCGGTTTTTTTTTTAAAAATAACATTATTTTTTGTAGTCATAGCTAAGCAAGCGTTATTAATGCCCCCCCCCAAAAAAAAAAAAAAAAAAAATAACAAAAAAGCCAAATATATGCCAGCAGGCAAAATATTCACACGCACCGTCAGGCAAAAACAACATAGAAACCCAGACAAGTTCAATAGAGACGAAAAAAAATTGTATTCCAAACAACCCACTTACACAGTGGGTTGCTACATCACTCAGTGGGTTGGACGCCTGCCTGCCTGTATGTCATCTTTTCTAGTATTTCTTTTCAGCACTTTATGAAACGTAATGACAGGCATGAAGGAAGAAATGAAGCAGCATACAGCTTCAGTGTAAAAGAAGTCTATACCTTTGTGTCTATTATCTTAGAGATATGTTGTATTTGTATGTGTTTGAACATAAATTTGTTGTGTATATTCTGTGAGATATAAAAATACTTGATCTGATGATTAGAAAAATATATAAATAAACAGGATTTTGATGAAGAAGGGTGGGTGTAGTCGGGGAGAGAAGAAGTAAAAGAATTGTTTAATAAATGAAATTTGCTCCAAAAGTTGGAACAGGTTTAGAGTTTTCAGTTCCACGAAGTTTGCCAACCTACAACGAGCACGTTTCGTGGTGACAGCTAAGAAAAAGTGATGTACAATATTTTCTCTCCCAACCATGTCTTCTTCAACTGAGGGGATGGAAGGAGGAAGGGAGGGAGGATAGAACACTCACCACCTTAGGAAATCTTGGATTCCCCTCAGCTTTCTCTAAAAAAAAAAAACATAAAAACCCCAGTAGCGACATCAAGTGTTAAACTACTCGCGAGTTATTCGTGAGCAACACAAAACTACAATCATAGAAGCAATTCAGAGGAAGGGATATATTGGGAGGAAGCTCTAAGCACACTCTGCGTTTCCCTCGAGCCTCTCTAAAAAAAAACATAAAAACCCCAGTAGCGACATCAAGTGTTAAACTACTCGCGAGTTATTCGTGAGCAAAACAAAACTACAATCATAGAAGCAATTCAGAGGAAGGGATATATTGGGAGGAAGCTCTAAGCACACTCTGCATTTAAATACAGTTGAGGCCGTCGACTCTGAATCTTCAGATGATAATAACAACTTTATAACACGAATCGCAACAAGAATAAAGTAGAGCGAATGCTAAAGAAATTGAATTACAAAGGAAGAAGTTGAAGAAGAGACTTGAGGAAATCCTACGAAACTTCGATCCTAGCATAGAGGATCACGGCGAAATCAACCTCGAAAGTAATAGTGTCTTAAATATGCAACAGAAGATTATATTGAGTCGATCCCTTGACACTGCGAATAATAAAACGGCTTTTAACTCAACATCTACTAAAAAGAGAATCGGATCTCTCGAGAAGCCAAGCCAAACTTAAGAATAATAAGAGCTCAGGAAATCATAGTGAGTCGATCGCAGGACATTCCAAAGGATATATCGTAATCTTATTAAATATCTGAAGCTAAGAGGATCAGATCTCCTGAGAAGCAGAAAACTGAGAATAAACCATGGAAGGAAAATAGATCCTCATCTTCTAATATACAGTCGAAATCCGATTTTATTTCGATGACGATTACGTCGGCGAAATTAACCTCGAACATAAGGGTGTCTCCAAATATGCAACAGAAGATCATATTAAGCCAATATGAATGCGAATGACATAATGGATTCTAACTCAACATCTGATGCAAAGAGAATCGGAATTCCCCAGAAGCTGAATATTGATAACAAACCCAAGAATAATAAGAGCTCAAGGAAACATAGTGAGTCGATTCCTGGTCATTCCAAAGGATATATCGTAATATCTCTTAATCATCTAACCATCTTCTAATATACGCCAAGCAATGTATCCGGAAGAGTATCAGGTCAGCAAATTCAACCCCGAACGTAGAATACTATAACAGATACTAACTTAACATCTGATGCAAAGAGAATCCGATCTCCCAAGAAGCTGAATATTGAGAACAAATCCAAGAATAATAAGAGCTCAGGAAAACATAGTAAGCCGATCCCCGGATATATCGTAATCTCTCTCATTATCTGAAGCTAAGAGGATCAGATCTCCCGTGGAGCTGAAGACTGAGAAAAAGAACCTAAGAAGCAAAAGAGCTTCTTGTCTTCTAATATCGAATCGAAGCCAAGCAATGCCTAACTCAAAGGAATCATAAACCAGAATCCTACGGATCAGGGTGACAAAACCTAGCAAGATATTCTGAAGACGAATCCGTCGACAAACGTAAGTTTGTCTTAAAAGATGCACCAAAAGATCATGTATATCATGTATTCTCTCACAACATTTGTTGCAAAGAGAATCCAATCTCCCGACTGAGAACAAACCAAAGAAGAAAAAGGACTTATAGTCTTCCAAACAAAGGCATGTTATTCTTCTCTTGAAGGAATCTCCAGTCGGAATCCTGTGAGTAAGGGAGACAAGCCAGGATAACTATTGTGAAGGCAAGCAAATCAATCTCAACGAAATGGCAATCTGGTTAGCAATACGATAGTGGATCATCGTATTAGCAAATAACCAATTAAATAGAAGATCTGGTCAATCAGAATATAATCGGTAGAGAACTTGAGCAAAGAGTTCAACAGGATTATGAAGCCGCCCTAATTTTTTAAAAAAGTTTATTATAAATCAGCCATCGGCAGAGAGTAACAAATTAGTTGTCTAACTGGGTTAGTTGCCTTTTTATATATGTATGTGTTAGTTTGTGATCGTATAAAGAGATCATGATTACAAGAGAGCTCTTTGCCTATCCCTCTTAGAAATATATTAAAGATTTTCTATAGAAATTTCTCAAAAATTTGTATTAATTAACAGCCGCTAATTCTCTTATAATCTTTGAAACTTAACAGTTTTGAATTCTTGTTATTCCCGAAAATCGGATAGTGAATTTCCGAATATAAACGGAATTTCCCGCTATAAAGAAACCCTATCTAGTTTGTTTGATGTCCAAGGATTTTGATGATTCCCTTCTACAGCATTCCTTCTCTGCTTTATGTTTATTTTTATTGTTCTCTTTTTTTATCACTTTTATCGCTGTTATCTTTACTGTATTACACCGCCGACTGCTATTTTATAAAAGCCGGCAGACGATAGATGATAGTCGGTAACAGCAGTTAATGAATAGAAAGCTTTTGTGTGTGATGAAAACTTTTTTCTTTAACATTTCCCGAACTTTTGTCACTTTGACACAGTGCACGCACACGAAAACAACAATTGGGTTAGTAGCATTGAATGTTTGATGCGGTATTAAGAGAGGAATATATTAGGGTGGCACTCATGTCTTTTAGTAAGAATTCGATTAGGCTTCTCATGGGTATAATTACTGGCCACTGTATGATTGGACATATGTCGGAAAGTATGGGCTACCCAAGTTATACCAACTGTAGAAGCTGTTTGGTCACGGTAGAAGAGGCATCGGCACAACACCTTCTATGTGAATACCCAGCCTTACAAAAGCGGAGACTACTCTATCTTGGTAGAGCTGTTTTCCCTGATCTAGACTATCTGGACTATGGGCCACAAAGGCCCCCGAGTGAACTCGCTAACTAGCGAGCAAACACCTTACCTAACCTCGATCGATATAGAATGTTGCAACTTGGACCCTCATGAATCTATTGTAATCCTAAAATCAAATATCTTACAAACTCGAAACCACCCTAATATTCTTATATGTTTAAAAATAAAAATTATTCCTTTTTCTCAGTTGTTTCAATATTTTGGGGGATGTTAACTGACAATGTCGCCGCCAACAACGTCAAAGACTTCACTAGACTTCTTTGTTTTTGAAAACTGACTGACATTCACACACATACATTAACACGCACACAAAAGCACATTGTAATCATTCTTTTACATGGTAGTACTTCCGAAATTGGGTCACAATTTAATCAAACAGCATACTCAACACCAGCTACCAAAAAAAAATTACATTGAAGTAGAAAAAATAAGTTTCAAAATAACAAACAGCAACAAATACTACTTATTACTCCCCTAGTTATATTCAAAAGTTCCGTTTTTTTGTACTTTATTTTTGATACATTTTTTTCTATTTACCAAATTTTAGTTATTTATTTTTTGTTTCTAAACTATTTTCCCAGCTATGTATAGCTATGGTGAGACGACTTAAAAAAGTACAAGGGGTTTTCACCCTTCAATAAGTAAGAAAAGTAGAAAATAGTCTTGATTAAATATGGAACAAATTTGTAATATTTCTTTGGTGCAAACAAATGTTTGGTAAAAGGGAAGGAATTTTGTGTAATATAAACGAATTTCAAAGAATCTATATATATATATATCCTTTAAGAAGTTTTAATTGTGAATATTTGTAAGAAAAATCATTGATTTATTCTGAAATTTCATAAAAATCCAGAAAGAAAATAAAACACTTTAGTACTTTTTAAGTACTTAAGTACTTACTTTAGTACTTAAATACTTACTTTAGTACTTACTTTAGGTTGAGTTTAGTATTTTTCTACTTATTTAAAAAAATATCGCAAGACTTAAAAAATTGTTAAATTAACAAACAAAAACTTTAACTACCTCTCCCAGCAGTGTAGCTCATTGCAGGAATACATTCCTGTACAAATATTGCCAATATTCTTTATTTAACTATTTTCTATTCTTTTTTCATTATAACATTATAATAATATTGTAGTAATTTTTTTGTTGTATAAAATCTACCCAAAAAATATTGCAAACTTGACAAAATTACCTCCCACAGGGGGGAAAACGTTAAAGTTACCCCGGCTGTAACAAAGTGTCAGGCTTAAATAAATAAAAATTACTATTTCTGGTACAAATGTCTATAAATATCATATTTAGTTTACGTCATTTAGATTAACGTAAATTGTTTCCAATTTCCTTGAACAAATAACCCCGATAATTGTCAAGATGTTAATAACCTAATTTTGCACCAAATTCCCTTTCCCAGTTTTGTGACTTATTGATCGAATAACCTCAACACAAGGGATGTCTAGTCTATAGTCTGGTCTATAGTTTAGTCTATAGTCTAGTCTATAGTCTAGTCTATAGTCTAGTCTATCTATAGTCTAGTCTATAGTCTAGTCTATAGTCTAGTCTATAGTCTAGTCTATAGTCTAGTCTATAGTCTAGTCTAGTCTAGTCTATAGTCTAGTCTATAGTCTAGTCTATAGTCTAGTCTATAGTCTAGTCTATAGTCTAGTCTATAGTCTAGTCTATAGTCTAGTCTATAGTCTAGTCTATAGTCTAGTCTATAGTCTAGTCTATAGTCTAGTCTATAGTCTAGTCTATAGTCTAGTCTATAGTCTAGTCTATAGTCTAGTCTATAGTCTAGTCTATAGTCTAGTCTATAGTCTAGTCTATAGTCTAGTCTATAGTCTAGTCTATATAGTCTAGTCTATAGTCTAGTCTATAGTCTAGTCTATAGTCTAGTCTATAGTCTAGTCTATAGTCTAGTCTATAGTCTAGTCTATAGTCTAGTCTATAGTCTAGTCTATAGTCTAGTCCTATAGTCTAGTCTATAGTCTAGTCTATAGTCTAGTCTATAGTCTAGTCTATAGTCTAGTCTATAGTCTAGTCTATAGTCTAGTCTATAGTCTAGTCTATAGTCTAGTCTATAGTCTAGTCTATAGTCTAGTCTAGTCTAGTCTAGTCTAGTCTATAGTCTAGTCTATAGTCTAGTCTATAGTCTAGTCTATAGTCTAGTCTATAGTCCTAGTCTATAGTCTAGTCTATAGTCTAGTCTATAGTCTAGTCTATAGTCTAGTCTATAGTCTAGTCTATAGTCCTAGTCTATAGTCCTAGTCTATAGTCTAGTCTATAGTCTAGTCTATAGTCTAGTCTATAGTCTAGTCTATAGTCTAGTCTATAGTCTAGTCTATAGTCTAGTCTATAGTCTAGTCTATAGTCTAGTCTATAGTCTAGTCTATAGTCTAGTCTATAGTCTAGTCTATAGTCTAGTCTATAGTCTAGTCTATAGTCTAGTCTATAGTCTAGTCTATAGTCTAGTCTATAGTCTAGTCTATAGTCTAGTCTATAGTCTAGTCTATAGTCTAGTCTATAGTCTAGTCTATAGTCTAGTCTATAGTCTAGTCTATAGTCTAGTCTATAGTCTAGTCTATAGTCTAGTCTATAGTCTAGTCTATAGTCTAGTCTATAGTCTAGTCTATAGTCTAGTCTATAGTCTAGTCTATAGTCTAGTCTATAGTCTAGTCTATAGTCTAGTCTATAGTCTAGTCTATAGTCTAGTCTATAGTCTAGTCTATAGTCTAGTCTATAGTCTAGTCTATAGTCTAGTTTATAATCTAGTCTATAGTCAAGTCTATAAGCAAGTATATAATCTAGTCTGTAGTCTAGTCTATAGTCATGAAAATCAAAACTTTACTGTGAAATTAAAAATACACCGTCAGAAATTTTTTTTGATAGAATTACAAAATAAATTTTATAAATTTTAATACGTAGTTTTTTTCACATAAATCAAACAAATTTTTTTTTGTTAAATATACAAATTGAAAGAGCAAAGTCCATAATGTTTGTAGAAACATTTTAGTCGTATTATTTGTATATTGTTTAGGTTTGATAAGATATGATTATTTAAAATTAGCACTCAAGTACATAAACATACGTATGTATGTATATATGTACAAATACAAAGTATATATGTACAAATACAATTTATGTTTCTGTTATATAGAGAGAAAAATACATAAAAGATAAGATATGTTTGCGTTTTTATTTTAACGAAATACGCAGCAGCGTATTTTATTTAAATTTGTAAATATTTATTTGAAAAAAGCCCTTAAATAAAATATTAGAATTTTATTTAGTTTTTTGTTTTTTTTTTTTTTTTTTTGATAAATTCTAATAAAGAAAACTTGATAGTTTTAAAAACAGTGATGGGGAGTTGTTTTAAATCTTATGTATGAGTAACATTCTTTATGGGATTTACGACAATGTTTGGTCGTAAATTCTTGACTGGTCTATAATCTGGAGAATAATCTGATGTCTGGACTATCGTATTGCGTAAAGTCTGCTCAATAATCTGGGCTAATTTTTAAACTATAGTATTGACTTGGCTATAGTATTGGTTGTGATTTTGTTATATAGTCTTGACCATAGTCTGGTCTGTAGTCTTAGGAAATGATTTCTCGTACAACTCGTTTCCTACATTACATGTCGATTATACTCTGTATTCTGCTGCTTCTCACTCAAGCCTAAATGTTCGAAAATATCTATTGCCCATCACTGTATGTGATATTGTTTATTTTTAAAGTTTCCAATTATCATCAACTAAACTAAATTTTTAATTTATTTTTGTGGAAATAACTTAATAAAACTTTACAAAAATACTTGTGTATTGTAATTTATAATTAAGGCCGTATGGTTGACTAGTGCCTTAACTTTGAAGGTCTTAATTGTTGTTTTTAAAATAAAACATAAACAAAGAACTACAATTTAAATGAAATAATTTTAAAAAGAAAAACAACAATAAATAACAATTAATTTAAGTACAATGAACTAATAAGAGTAAATGTTTAGTGAACTAACTCTCATATACACACTCTATTATCAAGTAATGCTTAAAGTAATCATCATGCATTACACTGGCAACATTTCATTTCAATTTTCTACTAAATGACAAAAAATGTTAAGCGAAAGAAATGCAATTGGCGGGGAAGTTTGAAAACTGTTAATTAAAACTGCTTATTCGAAAAAAAGTGGTCGGCATCTATAGGCAACAGGAGCCCAGAATATTTTAAACTAATGTTAAAGATACACTTTTAAAAACAAATGAATTCCATAAGAAAATCTTAAGTTCTAGGAAAACTTAAAAAATTTTTCGTCAATTTCTCTTAGTGGTGAACACTGCTACTCTAACTATATAATTAACAACAACCTCTACCAATAAACATTTTTTAACTTCATTTCTCTGACTCTGAAAATTTTCAAAATATATGTATTTATCTTCTGCGTCATCAAGTTGTATTTGTTGCTTCTTCTACAACCAAACTGGTTCCTTTGTTTTGATGTTCAAGTCTTCTCTAAAGAGGAAGAAACTTTTAAATGTAGACATTTTCTTTATTTTTTATTTTATTTTGACTTAAAACTCTTTGTCTTCGTTAACTTGTCTGTTTATAAGTATCGTTTTCAAGACCCATTAATTTTGTTTATTTTTTTCAGCTTATTTTAAATTTCGGTTAATCATATAAATTTTAACGGTGTGGTTTATTAACATAATTTTTGTTGTCATTAATTTGTAGAGATTTTATTTTTCGAAGTCTAAACTTATTTATGACAGTTGTTGATTTTATTTGTTTTGTTTTGTTTTGATTTCTATGGTTTCTTTTTGTATAATTCTTTTATTAGAGGGGAATTTTTACAACCGAAAGTTAAGATTATGGATTGGTCTAGACTCTTGGCTATAGTTTTGATTATAGTTTCTCCTAAAAGCTGGACTATAGTCTGACTTGGTTATTGTTTGAAATGCAGTATTATACAGAGCCTTGACAATAGTCTAGGCGACAGCCTGGTGACTTTAGACTAGATTATAATCCAGTCTAGCCTTTAGTCTGGACTATAATCTAGTCTATAGTCTCGACTATAGTCTAATCTATAGTCTGTAAGTCTATTACATATTCTGGACTGTAATCTAGTCTACAATCTGGTCTATAATATATATATATATATAGATATATATATATATATATATATATATATATATATATATAGATATATATATATATATATATATATATATAGATATATATATATATATATATATATATATATATATATATATATATATATATATATATATATATAAATATATATATATATATATATATATATATATATATATATAAACTGTAAACTAGTCTGAACTATAATCTAGTCATTAGTTTAGACTATAGTCTAGTCTATAGCCTGGACTACAGTATAGTCTATAGTCTGAACTACAGTCTACAGTCTGATATATAGTCTAGTATATATTCTGGACTACATATTGGGCTATAATCTAGCCTATTATGGACTGTATTAAAGTCTATAGTGTGAACTATAGTCTAGTTTAAAGTGTGGACTATAGTTTAGTTTATAGTCTGGACTATAGTCAAGTCTAGAGTCTGGACTATAGTCAAGACTAATCTCAAGTCAAGTCTATAGTCTAGACTATAGTCAAGTCTATAGTCTGGACTATAGTCAAGTCTATAGTCTGGACAATAGTCAAGTGTATAGTCTGGACTATAGTCAAGTCTATAGTCTGCACTATAGTCAAGTCTATAGTCTGGACTATTGCCAAGTCTATAGTCTGGACTATAGATTCTGCTATAGTCTGGACTATTGTCAAGACTTTAGATTGGTCTATAGTCTAGCCTATAGTATGTCCTATAATCCGTACGCATTAAAGTCTGGACTAAAGTATAGTCGGGACAATAGTCTAGTCTATAATTTGGAGTATAGTCTGGTCGATAGTCTTGTCTATGGTCTAGACTATAGTCTTGTCTATGGTCTGAGTATAGTCTAGTCTAGTCTAGTCTATAGTCTGGTCTATGGTCTGGTCTATAGTCTAGTCTAAGTTCTGGACTATAGTATTGGCAATATTCTATACTATATTATAATTTTGGATATAGTCTAATCTATAGTCTGAGCTTTTGCCTATAATCTGGACTTGTCTTGGCTACAGTCTATAGTCTGAACTAAAGCCTTGCTGAAACAATCTAGTCTAACTGTAATCAGGATTGCAGTCTAGTCTATAGTCTGGACTATATTCTAGTTTATATTCTGGACTAAGGTCAAGTCTATACTATAGTCTAGGGTGTCATCATGGCTACAGTCTATTCTATAGTCTGGACTATATTGTAGTCAATATTCTGGACTTTAGTCTAATCTTAATTTTAGATTATTTTTAATTTAATTTAATCTTAAAATTAGTAAGCTTTTGATTAGCTTTGTCAAACTAAATCTAATCTTAAGTCTGGAGAATAGCCTTGGCTATTATCTGGACCATAATCTTATTTGGTGTCCTGTGATCTAGGTTACAGTATCAGCTGTGGTCTTCGTTATAATCTTTTTAAGAAAATCATCATAAATTCAAATTCAAACAAACTAGTTCTCGTTGCAATCAAAATTTTTAATGTTCATTATGTTGGTTTGTGCTTTTGTAACAAGAACATGTTTATGCTTGCTGCGACATGCTCATAAAATATCAATTTATATTTATTTGATTTTATTACTTCGATTTAAACATGATTTGCTAAAACAATTCTGTGTAATTTATGGGTTAAATCAAATTTAACAATATATTTTTTTTAATTTTTCTTAACAATTTTTATACATTTTTATTATTTTTGCTTTAGTGCCACTACATTTTTATTATCATTTGGGTATTTGGGTCAATTTAAATAGAAACATTTTACTTTTACTTTAGATTTTGGTGAATGGTGTTAATTTGTTTTTCGATTCATTTTTAAAGCTTTTATGTTTGAAAAATTAGTATAAATTTGCCAAAGATTTTGGCAAAATGTATTTTTTTGTTAAAAGCTTCCGGTATTTAAGAAATTTATGCTAAAATTAAGATATTTTATTATGTGGAATTTTAGCAAAATATTTAAATTAAAACAAATAAAAGCTATTTAAATGATTATTGCTTGAAAATGTTTCAGCAAGCTTATGACAATCCAAAGTTGAATTTATAACGAAAAATTAGTAAACTTTTGATGAGCTTTGTCAATCCAAATGATCTGACTTGACTTTCAAATTGATTTAATCAAATTCTGCTGGTATTTGGTCTTAGATTTCATATTCCAAAATACCCTGAGAAAATTTCCTTATAACAACATTATAATCCTCTCTTTGGGTTTTTATATAAATAGACCTGCCAAAACTTGCTTAATCAATTCTTCTTTAGACTTAATTAAATAACAAAAATGTTTATAAATAACTTAGCAAAATATATGCAAATTATTTGTCATATAACAATTTGTAACACAGTGGCATACTTTTACTTTCAAATGTTAAAATGTTGCTTTTCACTCCTTTACGCCCCATTGTGTCCCATTGTTATAAACATTTTTATCCGAGATTTTTTTCTACTTTATTCGTTAGAAATTGAAAGTGAAAGCATGTAGTTTTTTTGTAAATTTTTTTTGCAAAAACATTAAAATAAACTAACTTTTAAATTGTTAAAATTTAACTTAAATAGAAACAATTTAAAGAGAAAATTAGCAATAATAGTGTTAAAAGTATAAACAACAATAATGAATTGCGATTTTTTTTTGTGCAAATTTGCGAATGATGATGGTTCAGATTATATAAAAATTTTTTTAATTTAAAGTTTGGCAAAAAGCTGTTTAAAAAGAAAAACAGAAATAATTGAAAAGATTTGATGTGAATATGAACAAGTTTTGGTTTTTTAGGTTAAAATAATAAAATTTGTTAAAGCTTTTAAGATTTAAATCGGAAAGTTTTAAAAACTAGCAACATTTTTTTAATGATTTTTATATAAAAAGATTATACTGAATTTTAAGTCATTCAAAAGCATTTGTCCAGCAAGTTTTGTCATTTTGCATAGAGTGGATTCAATTTCTGGGAATCTTTACTTTACATTCTTTATGTTTGCTGGGTTATGGTAAAGTGATTTGTTCCAGTAAATTAGTTTTAAAAATCTGATATTTAAATATGCAAGTAATTCTTATTCTAATACTCTTTATATTCTCTATATAAACATTTTATTCTCCTTTTGTTTTCATTTCCAACAAAATGTCATTCATCTCTAAAATGACCTCGACCTTTTGGTTATTTGTGTATGTTTGTCTGTCTCTCGGGTTCGGCCTAAACATAAAAATTTGAACTCATTTTGTAATAAACTTTATGCAAATATAGTCATTAGGGATTAATGATAGAATTTGTAACGGGAAAGGCGTTAGAAATGAAAATGTTTTCTTAGAAATGTTGCAAATAAAATGGAATTACAGGGAAATGTATATAAATTTTAAACTAAGTTTCAAATTATAGGTTTAATGGCAGAGCAAAGATTAAATTATTATTATTATTAAGAGTAAAAGCTTTAGGATCGGATATTGAACTTTGGGTCAAAATAGAAAATTTTAAGTTTAGAAAACTTCAGAAAATATTTAACTTTGGCAAATATTTACTGATTCATTTACACCCTAGACATATTAAGCTAAAGCTTATTAATGCTTTCCTCGCCAACGATATATTAAAGATATAATAAGATATATAATCTTCGCTTTTATCGTTTTCTTTTTTGGTTCTTTACATAGTGTTCAACATCGTTGTGATAGCCGAAATGAGATCTAAAACCAATAAAGGCGCATAGCAGAGATACAAGCCGTTGCAAAATAATCGGCGGCATCGGCGGTGCAACCATTTTGTTCGGCGGCTTATTATAGAAAATACCGACGGCGGCTAAATTTAACTTTTTCTTCAGAAATTGTCCGTATAAGCGTTTGTTATATTAAAAAATCTCTGTGTAGTAGTCTGTTATTTAGAAAATTATCTCTGTATAAGTTTTTTCTATAGAAAATGGTTATTATTGCAATAATTTCTAGGAAAAATTGTATTTATAACAACTTTTCACTAATTTAATACGATGTGGCAACTCTTTTCAATTTGCCTGTTTTTTGAAATACCGGTGTGATTCAAACTACGTTTAATCCGGCTTAAGCTTTTGAGCCAAAAGAAGTCGGCGACGGCGCGGCTTGTAAAATATTATCGGCTGCCAACCGCGTTCGTTTTGAGCCGTCTCCGCTAGTACCCCTGGCACATTGGTTTCATAAAAGAATAATTTAACCAATTCAAACTTACGCCCCCACTAGCAATGTACAAAAATTGCCACCTGAGTTCTTCATAGAAGAAGTACGGTTCCAATATAATTGTCAAGACTTATTTCTTTTGATACTACCACCTACTCCAAACACTTCCAATCATGAAAGAAAATCTTATCAATAATCTCTTCAGATGCTCGTAGATAGATAGCATTGGATTGGTGCCACCAATACAGAGAAAATCAAAGAAAAATTGATCCAATACGATCACACTATACTTTATGATTGGTCATGAAGTATAGTGTGATCGTATTGATTTGACCCTTGACCTTTTTTCGTAAAGTACTGTACAAACTAGTCGGCTTTATTTACAGTTTATCTGTACGCAATACTCATTAATATAAAATGTCAACATGAAACTAAAACCACTACCTGTCTTAAGAAAATGAAAGGAAGAGGAAGATTTCTATAACACCAGGTTGAAAGACAATTTCAGTTTGTTACAAATCCATCATACAAGATTTTTCTTGCAACGAATTGTCTGGTGTCCAACAAACCTACTAAACCCAAACATTTTTTCCTTTCAACCGAAAATAATGAACATATTGTACTTAATATACGACAAAATTGTATATAAAAATGTGAAGAAAAGATGACATCAAGTTAAGAAAAAAAAATGTGATCGTAAAAAAATGATAAAGCATTAAATATTAAACCAAAAAAAATATCCAAAGGAAAAAAAGAACTGAATCAGGAATTTAACTTTTAATACATTGTTGCACTAAGCAGCAAAATCATTAAGAAACACACACATAAAGAAGAACAAGAGAAAAAACTGTCATAAAAGGACACAGGAGACTCAAACATAAAACAAAATTTAAAGACATTTGTCAGATTTTTAAGGCCAAACATGTCACTTGTGTGTGTGTTTATTTGGGTGTTTACTTTAAAGGAATTAAGAAATTTTAAAAGAATATACATAAAATTCCGTATAAAAGAAACCTTATAAAAACAGAATGTGTTAAAATTTTTTGTTATAAATATGTACTTCCATTTTATGTGAGTTTTAAAAAATATATTCAACATTCTTTGCTGTCCCTACGATAGGAGTTTTTTTTCAAATGTTTTTGGAATCATTAACTTTAAATTTCGATTTATTACAGCCAGGTGTATTTGCTTTAAATCGCACAATTAGTTTCGTGTGTCGAAAATGTCAGGTTTTTGATGAAATGTCTAGAATTCGTAGGAATTTTCTTTATCAAGTTTTCAATATTTAATTGCTGTTATTTATAATTTCAAGTAAGGTTTTTCTTTTCTTGTAATTCAGTAGTTTTGTAGTAAATTAAGAGAAAATTTTGATAACAAAATTTTGTTATTAAAATTTTCCGAATTATAGCTTGTGTGGATCAGTAGTAGTGTTTTTACAAGGAAGTCAAAGATCGCCCAGTACAGGCATGCAAAATTTAGTACTTTAGTACTTTTTTCAGTACGTTTTCGGTACTTTTTCCAATTTGTAAACTTTTGATAAGTGCTCCACATAGAAGCCAATAGATCTGTCTATAGTTTAGTCAATAGACTA
Source organism: Lucilia sericata (assembly GCF_015586225.1). Lineage (NCBI taxonomy): Eukaryota > Metazoa > Arthropoda > Insecta > Diptera > Calliphoridae > Lucilia > Lucilia sericata. Next base: position 3,583 of record NW_023997317.1, on the reverse strand, counting down.
GTCTATAGTCTAGTCTATAGTTTAGTCTATAGTCTAGTCTATAGTCTAGTCTATATTCCAGTCAATAGACTAGTCTAGTCTATAGTCTAGTCTATAGTCTAGTCTATAGTCTAGTCTATAGTCTAGTCTATAGTCTAGTCTATAGTCTAGTCTATAGTCTAGTCTATAGTCTAGTCTTTAGTCTAGTCTATAGTCTAGTCTATAGTCTAGTCTATGGTCTAGTCTATAGTCTAGTCTATAGTCTAGTCTATAGTCTAGTCTATAGTCTAGTCTATAGTCTAGTCTAGTCTATAGTCTAGTCTATAGTCTAGTCTATAGTCTAGTCTAGTCTATAGTCTAGTCTATAGTCTAGTCTATAGTCTAGTCTATAGTCTAGTCTATAGTCTAGTCTATAGTCTAGTCTATAGTCTAGTCTATAGTCTAGTCTATAGTCTAGTCTATAGTCTAGTCTATAGTCTAGTCTATAGTCTAGTCTATAGTCTAGTCTATAGTCTAGTCTATAGTCTAGTCTATAGTCTAGTCTATAGTCTAGTCTATAGTCTAGTATAGTCTAGTCTATAGTCTAGTCTATAGTCTAGTCTATAGTCTAGTCTATAGTCTAGTCTATAGTCTAGTCTATAGTCTAGTCTATAGTCTAGTCTATAGTCTAGTCTATAGTCTAGTCTATAGTCTGGCTATAGTCTAGTCTATAGTCTGGTCTATAGTCTCGTCTATAGTCTAGTCTATAAGTCTAGTCTATAGTCTAGTCTATAGTCTAGTCTATAGTCTAGTCTATAGTCTAGTCTATCGTCTAGTCTATAGTCTAGTCTATAGTCTAGTCTATAGTCTAGTCTATAGTCTAGTCTATAGTATAGCTCTATAGTCTAGTCTATAGTATAGTCTATAGTCTAGTCTATAGCCTAGTCTATAGTCTAGTCTATAGTCTAGTCTATAGTCTAGTCTATAGTCTTGTCTATAGTCTAGTCTATAGTCTAGTCTATAGTCTAGTCTATAGTCTAGTCTATAGTCTAGTCTATAGTCTAGTCTATAGTCTAGTCTATAGTCTAGTCTATAGTCTATAGTCTATAGTCTAGTCTATATCAATAACCACAATACTTCAATATTTTCCCACATAACAGATTTCTAAAAAATTGAAGCTTTGACCTCTTACTAAAAGGAAATAACTTTTACAACTAATCTCGATTAACTCGTTGCAAAATTTAACATTTAAATTACTTCTTAGACGTTTAGAATGTCCTTTAGAAAATTAAAATGTAAAATTAGACTCTTTTTTTACATTGGTCAGGCCTTTTTCATGTTATAGTTGACTTTATCTAGACGAAGTCGATTTCTTTCTATTCTTGCATTCAACTCGCAAAACATTTAAGAAAATGTTAATCAAACAAAACAACAACAACAAACAATTGTGTAGTTGCAACAAACGATTGCTGCTGCCCCAACCACAAATAACATTCAACTAATTCATTTAAACATGCAACATTTATAAATCTGTAGTATTTAAAGTCTGAAGAAACAGGAGCAATCACAAGAAAAATATAAATAAATAAATGCACCTTGAAGCTATTTTAAAAAGATTGCCAAAGACGAAAGAGAGATAACCCAGCAAACATTTTGAAGCGACTTAAAAGTATTCAATATACATATTTAGTTTTCAATTTGGAACTAAAATCTAAATTTTAAATTTTACTCGCGGGAGTCACGAGTCAATATACACAAGAGTTCTGAAAGGATGATAAAATTTCAATTAATTAGTTTGCTGGGTATTCCCTAGTATTGTCGTTGAAATGTTGTGTTGATTACCAATTTAACACTGTTACCGTTGCTACTGATTGTTTGTGTCCGGTTTTGTTGGCAACATGATGTAGCAACAACAACTGCTTATGCCACACTTTAATCCAGCTGTGATTTTAAAGATCATTAATTTATATGCTGCTACTAAAAAGGCATTTTGATGTAGATTTTCGGAAATGTACATTTTTGAGCGATACATGAGCTTCTTAACAAACTATTTCTACTAAAATTTTGTTAATATCAAGTAAATGTCTAAAAACGTATATCTACTAAAAAATAGCAAAACACATTTTTCATATTTAACTGTCATAATTTCTTAACTGTTATAATTTATAACACAAACATGTTAAATAAGTTTTGTATTGTGTTTTCTAATATATGCAAGTGTCAAAATTTTCTTGCTTGTACATGCTGTACAGTTTTTGACATTCTTAAAATCCAGTTTGTAATTAAAATTTTTGAAAATATTTATATTTTCAGTTGCTGTTGTTTTTATGACAAATACACGAAAAACTTTTATATTTACCGTTGTGCATATTATTAGTTGAGTTTAAACTAATTTAAATGTTATACAAGTAACGCAACTAACAAAAGTTGAAAGAATAACATTTATTTAGAGGGGGGAAGGCAAATATGAAATGGAAACAAATCTGATAGAATTGGATGGCAAGAAAAAGTGGCCAGATAGGAGAAATTGTGCAAAATCCCAAAATGTGAAAATGAAGCTAAACGGAGGGGGATGAGCGAGCGAGCGAGCGATCATGCTAGGAGCTATTCTTAGCAGCGAGCGAGCGAGCGAGCGAGCGAGCGAGCTAGCGAGCGAGCGAGCGAGCGAGAGCGAGCGAGCGAGCGAGCGAGCGAGCGAGCGAGCGAGCGAGAGCGAGCTAGCGAGCGAGCTAGCGAGAGAGAGCGAGCGAGCGAGCAGCAGCGAGCGAGACGAGAGCAGCTAGCGAGCAGCGAGCGAGAGCGAGCGATCGAGCGAGCTATCTAGATATCTAGCATGATCTATCTATCTATCTATCTATCTATATATCTATCTATATCTATCTATCTATCTATCTATCTATCTATCTATCTATCTATCTATCTATCTATCTATCTATCTATCTATCTATCTCCATCTATCTATCTATCTATCTATCTATCTATCTATCTATCTATCTACTATCTATCTATCTATCTATCTATCTATCTATCTATTTATCTATGGGCCAATCACGGACAAAAAGTGATTCTGAAGCGATTGCTGTACTTTAATGTGGGTGTAAGACCAACTATAGTGGTGTAGGGTATAAGTATACAAATTTTCTTCCACTAAGTGTGTCATCCCCCAATATCTGGCCACTCTTGTTAAAGAAATTTCGCACAAAAACTTTGCAAAAAAAAGAAAAAACATTTGAATAATGAACACATACAAAAAATGACAGCTAACAAACGTCACAAAAAATTTCGCAAATGTTAAAATGTTTGTTTTTATTATTAATGTCTTTTTTTCGCTATGAATTCTAAATTATATTGTTGGTTTTTGTTTGTAGTTCAAGTGTGACTACTACCTATTACTTATATTATTTTGTAGATACTTTTTTTGCAAACTTAACGCAATTATTTTAATGACATTGAAACCGTTTTTTAAACGGTAAGTGAGAGTTTTTTCTTCATTCTTTTTACGAGCAGTTTCTTGAGCTAAACGAAATTTTGGCTGTAAACGTCAAGTGCTAAATAGCCGGTTGCTATTACTACCGGTAGTCTGTGTTTCTATAGAATCAGGCGGGGTTTTTGTTATGTTTAATGT
>NW_023997316.1:0-23486 GCF_015586225.1 Lucilia sericata | reverse complement strand
TGTAGCTATCTGCGACCCTATTAAAATTTTGATATAAATCATAGTTTTAGAAATTAAACAAATATGTAATATATGAAAAAATCTTTATTTATGAACAAATTCAATGAAATTTTCAACGCTTGTTAAATTTGTCATTTCAAATAAAAAAAAGGAAAAGAAATTGAAAAGGTCAAAGGGCATCCCGCAATTCCCAAAAATAGGAATGAAAATCCCAAAAATGGGATTTTTTACTTTTTTGCCCATAGGGTCCACATTTCTTTCAGGGCTGGGAAAATACTTTTGGAGTAAATATAAAATATTGAGGTTTCCAAAACTGCTTTCAGTTTTCTGATCCCAGCTTTGGGATTTTAGAACATGTCGCCCAAAGTTGAAGTTTTGATAAAAAATAGGTCATATTCGGAAGGACGCAGTGGCAACATTTTCAAAAAATAGGACAAGTTTTTTACGCCAAAGCGTTCTGCGTTCCCTTTAGAAAACTATAAAATTGTTATATGTTCTTAAAGAAAATTTTATTTTATTAATAAAAGAGTTAAGACACATTTTTGGCAAAAAAAAACGACAAAAATCTAAATTTTTTTGAATTTTTAAATTAAAAAACGTATATTTTTGGATCTGTAAATGATATTGATCGGAAATTGTATATATTTGGAAATTTTGTTGTCTAACTAACAAGAAAAAATTGAGTCCATTTGGTCCAAAATTACGCCCGGTATTCAAAAAAAGGCGGGCCAAGGTATGATAAATTTTGTATCACTAAATTTTTAAATGCCTATAACTCGGATATTATAAGAGATAAGTAGTATGTCCAAGCACGTTTTTTCAAGATCTCGTCGAGCGCTTTGTATTTGGGTGAAAAACAAAAAATGGCACGAGTTTCAAAATTTTACATGTCGTAGGTACCCTACTTTGAGCCGCCACAGCGCCGTCCCTGGGGCATCTGCAGGGTTCATCTTCAAAACTTAAACTTGAATACTCCTTGGCTACGCTCACGCCAAATGTTATCCCGATCTGATCAGCCGTTTAGAAGTGCCAGATTTATTGCCAAAAAATTTCGATTCTGCCCCACTGTGCGATCCGAAAAAAAAACTTATTTATACAGCCTATTTTAAAAATATCTTTATTTCTTAATTGGATATTTGCATTTAAGTGATTTTTCGGAAGTGGTCCTTATATGGGAGCTGTGACTAACGGAAAACATTTCATAGGGTGTTTCATATCTAATTTAAACACATTGATGACTAATTTAATACCGATATCTTCATTAAGTTATGAAATATGTGCGTTTACGTCGTTATCGGAAATGGGCCTTATATGGGAGCTATGCCCAATTATGGACCGATCCAAAATATATTTTGCAGAGTGATATATTTATATACAATACATATTTATGTTGAATATTATTTCAATATCTCTATTTCTAAATTAGTTATGTGCATTTAAGTGATTTTCTGAAGTTGACCTTACATGGGAGCTATGCCCAATTATAGACCAATCCGAAAAATATTTTGCAAAGTGATATATGTATACACAAAACATGTTTATGTTGAATATTATTCCAATATCTTTATTTCTCAATTAGTTATGTGCATTTAAGTGATTTTCGGAAGTGGACCTTATATGGGAGCTATGCCCTATTGTGGATCTATACAGATCTACGTTGGTAATATGATTTCTGTTCATATTATATACATACTAGCTTTACCCAGTGTGCTTTGCTACCCTAAAAGCAGTATAAATAAAAAACCCACTTAACGATTTTGAAGATTCTAACTGCAATAGTTCTCTAGATTTACAATATGTTACATATTAGAGATGCCAAGCAAATTACTGAAAGTTCGCCAATTTCTATCTGTCTATGAAAAATTTGAATAATATAATAGTTTCCAAGATATACGAAATTTTGTATTAAATTCATTTATGTAGTGCCAATCCCCCAATTGAAAGCTCGCCCGTTATTCTCTAAATAATGACATGAATGTCAGAGTTTTTTATGTAAAATTTTAAGATTCTAGCTCTAGTAGTTTCCAGATATACAATTATTCTATTTTCATTCATGTGGGGGCTTCAAGCTCCCCAGATGAAAGTCCGATCTTTTTCCTACAAAATATCAGATGATTATTGAAGTAATTTCCGCAAAATTTGAGAATCTAGTTCTATTAGTTTCCCAGATAAAACGAAATTTTATATTAAGTCATTATGGGAGTTGTCAAGTTCCCCATTGAAAGTCCGACCGTTATACTCTAATTGTTCAGATGAATGTCAAAGTTTTTCAAGTAAATTGAAGATTCTAGCTCTAATAGTTTCTAAGATATATGATTTTTTCTAATTAATTCTATGGGGGCTCCACGCCCCCATATGAAAGTCCGCTCGTTTTCCCCCAAAATGTTCAGTTGAATATTAAAGTAATTTATGCAAAATTTGAAGAATCTAATTCTATTAGTTTACCAGATAAGTGAATTTTGTATTTAATTAATATGGGAAGTGCCAAGTGCCCCATTTAAATTCCGCCCAATTATTCCCTAATGTTCATATTAATGTCAAAGTACTTCATGTAATATTTAAAGATTCCACATTCTAATAGTTTCTCAGATATAAGAATTTTTCTATTAAATTTTATGTGGGGGTTTCAAGCCCACAAGATAAAGCCCGCCCTTTTTTCTCCAAAATGTTTAGATGAATATTAAAGTATTTGTGCAAAATTTGAAGAATCTAGTTCTATTAGTTTCCCAGATAAACGAAATTTTGTATTTAATTAATATGGGAGATACCAAGTCCCCCAATGAAAGTCCGCCCGTTATACTCTAATTGTTCAGATGAATGTCAAAGTTCTCAAGTAATATTTAAAGATTCTAGCTCTAATAGTTTCTCAGATATACGAATTTTTCTATTTAATTCATATGGGGCTCCAAGCCCTCCCAGATGGAAGTCCGATCTTTTTCATCCAAAATGTTCAGACGAATATTTAAGTTCTTATTGCAAAAGTTGAAGAATTTAGTTCTATTAGTTTCCCAGATAAACGAATTTTTGCATTTAATTTATATGGGAGGTGCCACGCCCCTAATGCTAGTCCGCCTACTTTTTGTCCTAAATAATCATATTGACAATAAAGTGGCTCCGACAAAATTTGAGGCCTCGAACTGTCATATTATCTCAAATATACGGATTTAATATTTTCTAATATGGGCGTGGCACCTCGCCCACTTGAAATTTCAAATATAAAGTAGCCTATTACCTATTCCAGACATACAGGAATACGCTATGAAAATTTTTGTAGTATATAACGTTCAAACATACAAACAAACACACATTCATTTATATATATATAGATATATGTGCGAAATTTTGTGATGTCGTTTTTCCGAAGTTATTAACGATAAATCTATTTCCGAGAATATGTACCTTTGTATGGGGGCATTTTAGATCCCCGGGTAAAGAAAATAACGTGTGACAAAAATTCATTCCATTATTTTTAGTAGTTTCTGAGAAAACTACTCAAGAATTAGGAAAAAACGTAATTTTTCGAGGTAGTCTGAAATTTTTGGCTGATTTGTTTGCTCAGTTTGAACGTGAGAGTGTTTGAGGCAGACAGACAGACCGACACAGCTAAATCGACTCAGAATTTCATAAATATCCAGAATATATATAAATTTTTTATTTGGGTTTGTGCTGATGTTTGTAACATACAAAAATATTCGTCCTATACCCACCTTAAAATATACCAATCGGCTTAGAATCAAATTGAAAAATTGTTTTGCGAAAATGATAAAATATATTTTAGAACTGTAAGAAAACAAAATTTTTAAATTTGAATAAAACACAGATTTAGAAATATAATTGCAATGCTATGATTAGAGGATATGAAAATAAATTTTAAAGAAACAACAAGAATCAAGTTTAAATGAGAAAGATAAACTCGTTTAAACGAAAATAAGAAAAAAAAAACGTTTAAGATAAAAAATGTATTTTGAAATTAAAAAATCAGATAAAAAATTAAAAAATATAAAGAAATTAATTTGAATTTTAATAAAACCCAAAAAATAAAAAAAAAATTAAATGGAGTTAATGAAATAAAAACATGCAGAAATAACTATAAACATGGAAAAATAAAATAAAAATTGGTGAGAAATAATAAAATATTGTTATCTATTGCAATAGTTTTTTTTCTGTATATTTATATAAAAATCGATTTAATAATTATTTAACTGTTTGATTTCAACTACTGGTATAATATGCTGTAAATGAAGACATTTTGCTCTAGAAAGTTGAAAATTTAATATACTCTGAAATAAATATAGTAATAGAAAGAGTTTACTTTTGAGGATGGAGTGCTATCATTTAGAAATCATACATACCTTTTATGGAGATATGGCGAATTATTGACCAATCTGAACAAAATTTCACAAATGATTTATCGATAAAAAAAAACACACTGCACATTGGGGTCTCTTTAAGTAAACTTGACATAAAGTAAATATTTAGAAATGATTTTTTTTGACAAAAATTTATATGCCTGGAAAGATAAAATTTTTTTCTATATAACGCCATCATTAGTTTTCCCATTTTTATTGTACAGGCCTTTAGATGATGTAGGAAAGTTTATGTTTTTATACCCTACACCACTTTAGTGGGAAGGGCATATTGGGTTTGTGCTGATGTTTGTAACATACAAAAATATTCGTCCTATACCCACCTTAAAGTATACCAACCGGCGTAGAATCGTTTTCCTGAGTCGATTAGCTATGTCCGTCTGTCCGTCCGTCCATATAAACCTTGTGCGCAAGGTACATGTCGCAATTTTCAAGATAATTGGATTTGGCCACACACTCCTTTTTCTGCCCAAGGACGAAGCCTATTGAAAATGGTTAAAATCCATTATTTCACCTAGCCCCCATACAACAGAACCCCCCGAAAAGGGCTTCTGACCTCATAATTATGTTAAATATACTTGTATATTGATAAAAAGCGGCACAACTAGTTTTATACAAGCCTTGATGACCTGCCAAATTTCATAGAGATCGGGCCCCATTTGACCCTAGCTCCCATACAAAGTCCCCTTCAGAAAATTACTTGAATGTCCAAAATTAACTTATAAACACAAATATAGCGATGAAATTAGCACAATAAATATTATATAATATAAATATATTCACAAAATTTTATCAGCTTGGTCCATATTTGCCCCTAGCCTCTTTCAGAAAATTAGTTTTTCATCCACAAATTGCTTAAATGTAATCGGAAATCAAGGTAATAGAAGATAAATGCGATATTATGAAAAATAAATCACATTTAATATTCATAACTGGTGTAGGGTATCATATGGTCGGTCACGTCCGATTATACTTACTTACTTACTTGTTTATGTATATATTTCTGCAAATTTGTTTATTATTTAATACCATAACTTTTTTTGCAACGAATCTACCATTTAATACAAATTTCTAAAAATTTTCTTTTCCGATACCAAATATACCATTGTTATGTATGAAAAGGTGTTATTTTAAAATCATTTTACAGACAAAGATTGATTTATTAACTTTTCAAAATGCTATTTTTTATAGATATTTAGGTTTTTTTGCAATTTTTAAAGGTGAAAAGTACAAATTTGACCATTGATGGGCCTCCAAGCGACCATATCCCAAAGACACTCTGAAATCTTCTCAATAACACCAAATTAAAATGTTTGCCTCTTTTGCATCTATGGCATTTATGGTCACTTTTCTAACACGCTATGATATGAAAATATTTACATTTTATTTAAAATCTAATTATTGAATGCGAAATGAATTGATTTAAATAATCATTAAAATAGTAGAAACTAGTAAAATAATGACTGGGAATGCTATTTATTGATGCTTTAATTGGTCTTACATTCTTGCAAATAAGTTTTGCAATAATATTAGAGCTTTTCGTATAATTCCCTATCCCAAATCCTATATAACTGTAAACAGAACATTCCCAAAAAAATCCAAAAATCTTCCAGAAGATGCATCTTTTGCGAAAGTAATTAGGATATATATAAATGTAATAAAAATATTTCGTAAATTAATTTAAAAAAATTTTGTTCTGAAAATTTTGCAGAAAAAATTGCATTAAGTGCAACTTTTTCTTTTTTACTTCGTAACTAGAGGACTTCCTCTATCCATCGATACCAATAATTTATACCAAAACATTATAGCTTAGTTAATGCCAAGTTTTGTTCAGGGAGACCCCACAGTGTCGGATTTTATCCGTATATATTTATAATTGAATGAAATATATTGGAAAAAGTGACTTATGGAAATGGGCCTTAAATAAGAACTAAGACCAATTATGCATTGATCCTAATTAAAAAAAAAAGATTTCTTATATACACAAAATATCCTTATTCCGATATCTTTATTTATCAATGAAATGTGCGATTTTCTGAAGTAGATCTTATATGACAGATATGAACAATTATGGACCGATCCGTAAAAAACTTATTTTTATAGCCTATTTATACACTACAACCACTTTAAAGTATACCAATCGGCTTAGAATCATTTTCTGCTTCGATTTGACTATGTCCGTACTTCCGTTTATGTAAACCTTGTAACCAAACTATAGGTCGCAATTTTGAAGATAATTCAATGAAATTTGGTACATGATCTTCTATTATTGGACGAAGCCTATTGAAAATGGTTAAGATCGGTCCATACAAATGCACCGCTGAATAGGGCTTGTAAAGCTTGTAATCAAACTTCAGGTCTCAATTTGAAGATAATTCAATGACATTTCGCACATCATCTTCTATGGTACCAGAGACGAAGCCTATTGAAAATGATTAACTTTGGTTCATTATTTCACCTAGCCCCCTTACAACTGAACCCGACGAATAGGGCTTTTAAGTTCATAATTATGTTCAATATACTCGTGTCTCTACAAAAAGCTGCAAAAACAAGTTTAAGCGATTTCGGAGGTGGTCCTTATTTGGGAGCTGTGACTAATTATGGACCGATCCGGGAAACATTTCGCAGGGTGTTTCATATCTACTATAAACACATTCATGACTAATATTATACCGATATCTTCATTCAGTTATGAAATATGTGCGTTTACGTAGTTATCGGAAAGCATATTTATGTTGAATATTATTCCAATATCTTTATTATACCCTCCACCACCATCAGTGGTGATAGAGGGTATATATAACTTTGCCATTCCGTGTGTAACACCAAGAAATATTTATCTGAGACCCAACAAAGTATATATATTCTGGGTCTTTATGAAATTCTGAGTCGATTTAGCTATGTCCGTCTGTCCGTCTGTCTGTGTAAAACACGCTCACGTTAAAAACAAAACAATATAATTAAACCAAATTCACCCAAAACATTCATTATTATCCGGAACAGTTTGGTGTTGAAAATGAGCAAAATCGGTTCACATCGGGAAATGTTATGAATCAAAATTTAAAACAACCTCGAAAAAATAAGCATTTTTACACATTCTGATGTAATTTTCTCGAAAACTATGCAAGATAATTTCATGAAAGTCATCATACATTCGTTTCTACACAAGATATTGATTCCTGCTGAAAATTGCCAGCATCGGTCCATAATTTCATATACCTCCCATACAAAAGTACATATTCCCGGAAAATGAGTTTTTTGTTAATAACTTCCGTCGAAAATCACTTAAACGCGCATAACTCATTACTAAATTAAGATATCCATATAAAATTTGATACAAGTATTGCTCATATGCACAGAAATATTACTGAGAAAATTTTTTCCGATCGATCCATAATTGGTCATAGCTCCCATACAAGGTCCCCTCCTGAAAATCACTTAAACGCGCATAACTCATTACAAAATTAAGATATCCATATAAATTTTGGTACAAGTATTGCCCTTATATACAGAAATAATACTATGAAATTTGTTTTCCGATCGGTCCATAATTGGTCATAGCTCCCATACAAGGTCCCCTCCCGAAAATCACTTAAACGCACATAACTCATTACTAAATTAAGATATCCACATAAAATTTAGTACAAGTATTGCTCACATATACAGAAATATTACTATGAAAATTTTCCGACCGGTCCATAATTGGTCATAGCTCCCATACAAGGTCCCCTTCCGAAAACCACTTAAACACACATAACTCATTACTAAATTAAAATATCCATATAGAGTTTGTCACATGTTTTGCTCTCACATATACAAATATTACTACGAAATTTTTTTCCGATCGGTCCATAATTGGTCATAGCCCCCGTGCAAGGCCCCCTTCCGAAAATCACTTAAACGCACATAACTCATTACTAAATTAAGATTTCCATATAAAATATGGTACAAGTATTGCTCATATTCACAGAAATATTACTGAGAAATTTTTTTCCGATCGGTCCATAATTGGTCATAGCTCCCGTACAAGGCCCCCTTCCGAAAATCACTTAAACGCACATAACTCATTACAAAATATTGATATATATAGATTTAGCACAAATATTGCTCTTATATACATAAATTACACTATAAAATCGATCCATATTTGGTCATAGCTCTCATACTAGGTCCCCTCCAGAAAATCACTTAAACGCACAATATTCATTGCCAAATAATGATATAGATATAGAATTTTGAAATTTTGTCTTTATATACATAATTGGTCATAGCTCCCATACAAGGTCCTTTTACGAAAATCTCTTAAACGCAAATTACTCATTACCAAATAAAGCTATTGATACAAAATTTGGCACAAATATTAGTTTTGTGTAAAATATTCTATTTCAAAGATTTTTTCACGATCGGTTCATAACATGGGTGCCGACATCAGAAAATCACTTGAACACACATTTCTTATTACTAAATTACGATATAGATGCAAAATTTGACTGAAATATAGCTTTTATGTACAGAAATTTTGCTTAAAGAATATTTTCCGATTGGTCTATAATTGGTCATATCTCCCATACTAGGTCCTGCCCCTAAAAGCAATTTAACCGTATTTTACTAGTTGCATTATCAATTTATGTAGAACAAAATTATATATGTATTTGGAAATCCCTAAATCTTTCACACACATGCATACATGCACATTATTAAATATCGTTAAAGCATATCTTAGGGCGCTATAAAAATATAAAAGAAAATGGGGTTTGTAATGTTCAATAAATCTTGGAATTGTAACAGATTTAAGCTGTTTAAATCTTGGGGTTTTTCTATTTTTTCTTATTTCTACAAATATTTGATCAATTAGAAAAGTATTAATATAAAAGTAGCTGGTGGAGGGTATTTAAGATTCGGCTCAGCCGAATATAGCACTCGAACTCAACGGTTCCCAAATGGGGGTCCGCGGACCCCTAGTGGTCCGTAGTAAAATCCTAGGGGGTCCGCGAAGACGAACGAAAAAAACATGAATAGACAATATTCTTTTATATGTATGTACAAATATCTCCAATTTTTGTGCAATAATCCCAAATTTTTGGTGACTTTTTGAATTTTATTTTTTCGGTTGTTTATCAGGAAGAAGCTAGGCCCTACAAATTTATTGTATAACTTTTATAAAGTAAAGTATTGAGTGATTTGTAATTTTTATTTCCTGTATATGTACTGAAATAATGGTTTTTATTTCAGACAAATAATACTCTGCCTTACAATTAAATTAGGGATACTGGTATTCCGGAGTATGAAGTTCAATTCAAAGACAAGCTTATTACAGATTTAAGTTTATCAAATTGTAAGCAAAAGTGTTCTTGTTTGAAAGGACTAAAATTATATATTTTCAAAACAGAGGTGACTCTTTATGCATCTCTTTATAAATATTCCAATCCGACGTGATACACAGATTTTAACTTGATTTTGTCGACCAATACATATTATTAAATTAACATCAGAAAATCCATAGCGTTTCGCGTAAATATGTAGCCAAAAACCATGAAGTAAAATAATTTTGGTATTTTAAAATTCAAATTTAAGTTCCAAATTCACAGTACTTTAACAAAGAGTTCAAATCATATATTATGCGGATAACGCATTCCGCAACAACATAGAAGAAGTCCAACTTTCTTATATTATTTTCCCGAAAACTTAGCTCACTTACTCAGTTCACCCTTTGCAATCGCAACAAATTTTTGAAGCGTGACTCCTTAAGCACATGTGACAATATTTGATAAAGAAACCTTTTCGCTACCTTGAAGAAAAATGAACATGAAAGATCTCACGATCATAAAATGAAACATCATGAAACATATCAACAAAGAAGTCATTCTATCTTCAAAACATGCAATTGAAAACCTATCTGAAATATTATATATTCTCAATGTACGGAAATATTTTATAGATATGACATCTCTACATTTATTAGACCTAGGGATTAATGGACTAGGTCAATTTTCGGATGGACAATTATTTAGAACAATAGAATATCAATATATGTATGGGGGTCCGCGAAATTAAATAAGTTCTTCAAGGGGTCCGCGAAGTAAAAATCGGTGGGAACCGCTGCTCTAACTTGTTTCTTAATTAGTTATTTGTATTTAAGTATTTTTCGAAAGTAGACCCTATATGGGAGCTGTGACCAATAATCGACCTACATATACAGATCTACGTTGTAATATGATTTCTGTTCTTATTATATTCATATATGCAAAATTTCGTGGTGATACCGATATTTTTGCCGAAGTTATTAACGATAAATTTATTTCCGAGAATATGTACCTTTGTATGGGGGCTATGAGAAATTTTGAATCGATTGTTTTGAGTTTGAAAATTTTTGATTCCTGGGTAAAGAAAACTTCCTGGAAATGAGAAACCTACTCAAGAATTAGGAAAAAAAACTTAATTTTTTCGAGGTAGTCTGCAATTTTTACTCATAACTTTTTACGTTGTGGACTGCTTTGGCTGATTTTCAATACTAAACTGCTTAGGACAATAGTGAATATTTTCAGTGAATTTTGCTTGGTTTTAACGTGAGAGTGGTTGAGGCAAACAGACGGACAGGCAGACAGACTACTGGTTGGGCCCCACGTTGGGCGCCTGTACTGTAGCATATAACGTGTGAATGTTTCGACATTTTTATGGAAGCATAAACAAGGCAGTTGCATGCACTAATCCATCCTTATTGCTCGTCGTTGCCTGCTGCTTCTTGTAGATCTTGCCACTATAAGATTTTAAATTTGCATGCAAAACATATTAGAAGGAAAACTCAGAAAAAAATTAATATAAAACAAGTTAGAGTGCTATATTCGGCTCTCCCGAATCTTAAATGCCCTCCACCTTTAACTGGTTCCATAAATCATCAAATTTTATGGATTGATTCAAATTTACCTTAATATTTTAGACTTACTTTCATTACCTTACAATATGCAATTAAAAACAAAACTACCACCTAACAGACTGTTACAGAGCGTACTAAATTTAACCTATGTATTTTAAATAATTTCTATGTGTGAGAGAAATGTATAAAACATATATAATTTTGCACGGGAGGTACAATAGATTTTCAATGTTGTTGATCCCAAGAAAAAAAATAAAAAAAAATTGCTTTTAAATATTTATTGTTGAACCGAATTTCGACACTTAATTTGATTTTTTTAAAAAAATTTAATTATTTATGACAAAAAAAGATAAATCGACCAGGAATCGAACCTGCAATGCTCAGTTTGTTAATTCTCCCTTCCATCCACTAACTAATATTTTTCATATAAAAATACCATGTTATTTTCTGTTTGTATAAAACATTGCTACTTTTATCAACACTGATGTTGCTGAATAGCATAAGAAATTTTAAGTTGCACTTTCTCAATGTGCTCATTTTATTTGATCTTGG
This sequence comes from Lucilia sericata, assembly GCF_015586225.1. Classification (NCBI taxonomy): domain Eukaryota; kingdom Metazoa; phylum Arthropoda; class Insecta; order Diptera; family Calliphoridae; genus Lucilia; species Lucilia sericata. Next base: position 11,693 of record NW_023997316.1, on the reverse strand, counting down.
GCTAGCAACAATTTTTTGCACAAACAGGAAAGAGAATTTCTAAGTAAACATTAGTTGCAAACAATTACGAAGCTAGTTAATAGTGTAGTGGGAATGGCGTAAAACTAGCAACTGGGAGATTTTAAGTTCGAATCCTGTTTGTTTTGGACAGTCTTTATTTAATTTTTTGCGAAAAATAATCAATTTTTTAACCCTTATGGGTGGTACAGGAAATTGTGGACTGATTTCGATTTCCAACTCAGTGGATTCCCAAACTATATGTATGACAAAATTCAAAAATAAATATTTGTGCCAAATTTTTTATGGATATCATTATTTGGTAATTAGTAATATGCGTTTAAGTTATTCGCATATTACTAATTACCAAAGGAAAGGAGACCTTGTATGGGAGCTACGACCAATTACAGACCGATCGTAAACACATTTTACAGTATCATTTCTGTATATAAAAGCAATGTTTGTGCTAAATTTTGTATGGATACCTTTATTTGGTAATGAGAAATATGCGTTTAAGTGATTTTGAGAAGGAGACATTGTATGGAGCTATGACCAATTGTGGACCGATCGTGAAAAAATGTACAGTAAGATTTCTGTAGATAAAAGCAATATTTGTGCCATAGTTTGTATGAATATCGTTATTTGGTAATGAGTTATGTGCTTTTTAAAGTTTTTCGGAAGGTAACCTTATATGGGAGCTATGACTAATTATGGACCGATTCAAAAAATTGTTTTGAATCGGCATAGAATTTAAATTTAAGGGTATAAAAAGGAACTTTCTAAAAAGTTAAAGTCAATTGAATCCGATGTTTTGACTCAATAAATTGCCCACCCTACCATGATCACTAAAGTTATAACCAAAACAAAAGCACTTAGTAATCCTTTTTCTTTACAGCAAACAACCAAAAGTCTTTTAAATCAAAACGGTTAAAATTTTCAAATTTAGCACAAAATCATTTTTATACCCTCCACCACCATCAGTGATGATAGAGGGTATATACAAGTTTGTCATTCCGTTTGTAACACAGAGAAATATGCATTTGAGACCCAACAAAGTATATATATTCTTGGTCCTTATGAAATTCTGAGTCGATTTAGATATGTCAGTCTGTCCGTCTGTCTGTCTGTATAAAACACGCTCACGTTAAAACGAAGCAACGAAACTTTATGAAATTCACCCAAAATATTCATTGATTGGTATTGAAAATCAGCAAGATCGGTGAAATAGGTTCAGAGTTATGTGTAAAAATTTGAGACTACCTTAAAAAAAATTGTGCTTTTTCACATATTAATTTGTATTTTTTACAAAAACAACTGCAGATAAATTGATAAATTTTGTAAGAGATATAACTCTTGGTGCCAGGATCAACATTGTTAAAAATTGAAAAAATCGGTTCACAATTACATATACCTCCTATACAAATGTACATATTCCCCGAAATTAATTTATTGTTAATAAATTCCGAAATAATGCGATATCTTTACGAAATTTTACAAATTTAAATTCTATGCCAATAGAATTCATATGAAGAAACAATTTTCTGAAATGGTCCATAATTAGTCATAGCTCCCATATAAGGTTACCTTCCGAAAAACTTTTAAATGCACATAACTCATTACCAAATAACGATATTCATACAAACTATGGCACAAATATTGCTTTTATCTACAGAAATCTTACTGTACATTTTTTCACGATCGGTCCACAATTGGTCATAGCTCCATACAAGGTCTCCTTCTCAAAATCACTTAAACGCATATTTCTCATTACCAAATAAAGGTATCCATACAAAATTTAGCACAAACATTGCTTTTATATACAGAAATGATACTGTAAAATGTGTTTACGATCGGTCTGTAATTGGTCGTAGCTCCCATACAAGGTCTCCTTTCGAGAATCACTTAAACGCATAAAACTCTTTACGAAACATAGATATCCATACAAAATTTGGCACAAATATTGCTTTTTTCTACAGAAAACTTATTACAATTTTGTTTTACTGTCGATCCATAATTGGTCATAGCTCCCATTTAATGTCCCCTTTCGAGAATAACTTAAACGCATATTACTAATTACCAAATAATGATATCCATAAAAAATTTGGCACAAATATTTATTTTTGAATTTTGTCATACATATAGTTTGGGAATCCACTGAGTTAAAAGTCGAATTCAGTCCACAATTTCTTGTAGCAATTAAATAAAAACTGTCCAAAACAAACAGGATTGGAACTTAAAATCTCCCAGTTGCTAGTTTTACGCCATTCCCACTACACTATTAACTAGCTCAGTAGCGCAATTCTGTAATTTTTTAATTTTAACTACCGATATCGTAAAGTAACGATAAATATCGGTTGCATTAACGAATTTTCAATTCTGTAACTTTTTAACGACCTTAGAATATTTTAACGACAAAGATCGGAAAAATATGAGAATGTCAAAAGTTTTGTATTGAAATATTTTTAAAATATAAAATTATTAACGTGAACTTTTTATTTGTAGTTACATTGCCGATACTTTTCGTTAACTAATGATTTTGTTTAACGAAAAAAATCGGTGAAATAAAATTCAGAATACCACATAACGACAATTATTGTTAACTTACGAATTTATACTATTTAACGACAAAATTTTGTAGTTAAAAAGTTACTGAATTGCGGTACAGGGTTTAATATTTAGTTTTTAGTTTTATTTTTTTAAATGTCGACTGAACTGAAGAAAGTTCAAGTATTTATTTTTCCCTCACAAGCTAACTGAAGTCAGTCAACTGTGTCAACGCACTGCTGCAAAAACTTGCAAGTGGTTTTGTTTTTCTTCAGCAGCCACACACACAAGCAGCGGCCATGTTAAGTTTTTCAACTCAGCCGAACTGAACACAACGACTGAACAGTAAAAACAGATTTGCGTGTGCTGCTTACGTATTGCTTAGTTCTTGGTTTCGTTTTCTTACTAAGGGACGTAAAAAAAAACTGATAGTTTGACTGGTTAGTACAAAATAAACCGACTGAACAATAAAACTTGATGGGTTGTTTGTTCATTAAGACTTTGTTATTGTATGCAATTTGTTTTAGTATATTGTATGTTTTTGTCTTTAAATTTGACAAAAGTAAACAAAGTAATTGATAATTATTGCTAATAGAAATTGTTAATTAATTTAAAATTTATAAAATTATAAATTACTATACTTATAAATTTAGATATTTTCTTTAAATAAAAATTGATTTAAATTTAAGCATTTTGATGATTTTTTTGTGAGATTTTGTATTGTATGTATGTATGTATGTATGTATGTATGTATGTATGTATGTATGTATGTATGTATGTATGTATGTATGTATGTATGTATGTATGTATGTATGTATGTATGTATGTATGTATGTATGTATGTATGTATGTATGTATGTATGTATGTATGTATGTATGTATGTATGTATGTATGTATGTATGTATGTATGTATGTATGTATGTATGTATGTATGTATGTATGTATGTATGTATGTATGTATGTATGTATGTATGTATGTATGTATGTATGTATGTATGTATGTATGTATGTATGTATGTATGTATGTATGTATGTATGTATGTATGTATGTATGTATGTATGTATGTATGTATGTATGTATGTATGTATGTATGTATGTATGTATGTATGTATTATGTATGTATGTATGTACAGTATTGTTCGAAACCTAAGCAACTTTTTTTGGCATTGTATACAAAGTGCTATATTTTCTATTTTAATTGATTTATTCAAAATTATATAATTGATAATAATAATATGTGTCTACATTATAATAACAACAACAAAATTGTAATTCCATTTCGATGTGAGTTACAAGAAAATAATAACTGAATTAACTCAATAAATAGCTGTTCGAAACTTAAGCAACTTTTTGATCTTCTTATGCAAATCTTTGGTGCCTTTGAGTTCCAAAACACCTTTATGGAATAGATTAGTTACTAGTGTAGTTCGTAATGAAACCCAATCGGATTTTAAGCTATTCGCCCCTGCAATGTTTTTCCAAAACGGCGAGTTCCGAAACAGCACTTCAAAACGCCGAACAGCATCTCTAAGGGATTTGAGTCAGGAAATTTTGATGAGCAATCAAAGAGTTTGGGTCCTATTACCCGATAACAACTCTTAGATCAACTTTGCCAAACGCTTTGGTTCATTATCATGCTGAAAATCGCAATAAAGTAAGTTGATCTGTTCGATGTACTCAATCATATGATTCATTTTGTTGGCGAAAAAACGTCCCAAAAGGAAAAACAATCCAACTTTGTTTGTGTTTCAACATCAGGACTAACTCTTCTCTTTAAAAAACATGGCCACACCCTAAAATTTTGCTCTCCATTCATTATTGGGCCTTTACTAAAAGGGTATATTGTAATATTTCCTTCAGCCTCTAAGCCTCGCATACTCTGTTTGAATTTAAGACGGAAAATGTGGACCCGTTTGTAAATAAAACTGTTTTTATTAGTCTTGCGTAATCTATTTCAATATTCTACCCAAAATTGTACAAAATTTTTGAAAAAAATCGAATTTCTTTAAGTAAACTCTGTGCCATGTCACTGCGGGATTCATATGCGGTTACATCATCGTACATTAAAGACTTAAAAAAGCAAGGAGGTCACACAATTAAGGTTATGGGCAAGATTTTTAGTGAGTAGAGTAAGTCCTGATGTTGAAATACAAATAAAATTGGGTTGTTTTACTTTCTGGGACATTTTTGGCCAACAAAATAAACCAAAGGATTAAGTACATTGAACAGAACAAATTACTTTGTTGCGATTTTCAGCATGATAATGAACCAAATCCTTTAGCAAAGTTGATCTAAGAGTAGTTATCGTATAATGGGACCCAAATTCTTTGATTGTCCATCAAAATCTCCTGACTCAAGCCCTTTAGAGATGCTGTTCGGCATTCTGAAGCGCTGGGTCGAAACTCGCAGTTTTAGAAAACATTACAGCTGGCGAATGGCTTAAAATCCGATTGGGATTCATTACGAACTACACTAGTAACTAATCTATTCCATAAATGTGTTTGGAACTCAAAAGGATCAAAGATTTTCATATGAAGATCAAAAAGTTGCTTCAGTTTCGAACAGCTATTTATGGAGTTAATTCAGTTATTATTTTCTTAAAACTCACAGCGAAATGGAATTAAACTTTTGTTGTTATTATAATGTAGACACATAATATTATTATTATCAATTATATAATTTTGAATAAATCAATTAAAATAGAAAATATAGCACTTTGTATACAATGCCAAAAAAGTTGCTTAGGTTTCGAACAATACTGTATATTTAACCAACAAGTGTAATTAGTTGCTAGTTAGCATTATGTTAAAAAATAAATAAATTAAAATAGTTTTAAAATAAACATAAAATTAATGTTGATTAAGAATAATTTATAACGTCGATGACATTGAAAAACTGGCCTTAAAAACGAGGGAAATATTTTATTTTAACCACTTACCTTGAGTTTGATTATCCATCTCTGGCAAATGGTTAGCACAAAATTTAATTTTTTTTATTTTTTGCATTCCTCAAAGTCTTCTATTTAATCTTAAGTAAATTATTTAATTATGCTAAAATTTGCTCAAGTTTGAAGTAAAATTACGTTTTAACTCAAATAAAATATTTTTGAAAATTTTTTAATCTTTTACAAATTTCGTTTATACAGCTCTGGCAACTGATTAAACCAATTTGAATTTTTCTTAATTTTATGTTTTCACTAAAGTCTTGTGCTTAATTAAACATAAAAATTATTTTATTATTTTTAAAATTTCACAAGTTAGAAGCAAAATTACGCCAAAAACTAAAAAAAAAAATATTTTTTAAAATTTTTAATTTTCAAATTCAAATATTTTTTAACTGTTTATCAAAAACTGAATTAGTACTAAACTAGAACTCTCTGACTTAAAGTCTAAACACATTTGTTTTCAAATTTTCCTAGAAATCTTGACTAAACTTTTCAACTTTAGCCTTTAACTTTTTCCCTCCAAAAAAACAAATGTTTGAAATCTTATAACAAAACTAATAAATTTTATAAATAGCCCTATAATAACCCGTACAACATATAATTACACCATAAAAATTAATTTAAAACTAAATATTAAGTTACAGTTTAATAAAAAACAATAATACACTCAATATTCTAAAACAAAAACCACCACCATTTATGTCCAACCTTAAACATTTTTCAGAACGATATCATCACCAAAATCTAGTGGTATATACTTTAACTAATTACAGAAACCAGTAAAGAAAAAAAACTTACAGCTATCATACCACAAATATTAAATTGACCAGTTTTGAAAGTGGAAAAAACATAAACTTTAATAATACATTTCTTTTAAGGGGGTGTAGAAAAAAATGCTTAGTGACAAGTTTTTTTTTTTATAAATATTTTATAGAAAATATACCAAATAATAAAAACATTTGCTCCTTATTATACAAAATATCCGATTACATGTGGTCTTTTATTTGTATAAAAAAAAAATTCATCAACATCATTATTATCTTTCTCGTATCATTGTATCATCATTGTCATGGTTGTCAAAACTTGTTTACAAATATTTCAGTTTTTTTTTGTGGAATCTACTTTATAAGGATTTAAATAATTTTCTTTTTATGATTTCCATATCAATTTCAAATTTTAAGTAAAAAAAAGACATCCTTGACGGTGATTTTATTAAGGTTTTACATAATTGTTAGAGATAAAAAGAAAGAGAATTTGACAGGGTGGTCTAAGAGAGAAATGATAAACATAGTAACTGTCCCTAAATCCTGAGTTTGTTTGCACACTAGAACTAGAACAGAAATAGAACAGAACTAGAACAAAACTAGAACAGAACTAGAACAGAACTAGAACAGAACTAGAACAGAACTAAAAGAGAACTAGAAAGAACTAGAACAGAACAGAACTAGAACAGAACTAGAACAGAACTAGAACAGAACTAGAACAGAACTAGAACAGAACTAGAACAATAAACTAGAACGAACTAGAACAGAACTAGAACAGAACTAGAACAGAACTAGAACAGAACTAGAAACAGAACTAGAACAAACAGAACAGAACTAGAACAGACTAGAACAGAAATAGAACAGAACTAGAACAGAACTAGAACAGAACTAGAACAGAACTAGAACTACTAGAAGAACTAGAACAGAACTAAAACAGAACTAGAACAGAACTAAACAACAACAACTAGAACAGAACTAGAACAGAACTAGAACAGAACTAGAAAACAGAACTAGAACAGAACTAGAACAGAACTAGAACAGAACTAGAACAGAACTAGAACAGAACTAGAACAGAACTAGAACAGAACTAGAACAGAACTAGAACAGAACTAGAACAGAACTAGAACAGAACTAGAACAGAACTAGAACAGAACTAGAACAGAACTAGAACAGAACTAGAACAGAACTAGAACAGATCTAGAACAGAAACTAGGACAGAACTAGAACATAAACTAGAACAGAACTGGAATAGAATAGAATAGAACTAGAACTAGAATAGAACTAGAACAGAACTAGAACTAGAACAGAACTATAACACAACTACAACACAACTACAACACAACTAGAACAGAACTAGAACAGAATTAGAACAGAACTCGAACAGAACTAGAACTAGAAACTACAAAAAGAACTAGAACAAACTAGAACGGAACTAGAACAGAACTAGAACAGAACAGAACTAGAACAGAACTAGAACAGAACTAGAACACTAGACAAACTAGAACAGAACTAGAACAGAACTAGAACAGAACTAGAACAGAACTAGAACAGAACTATAGAACAGAACTAGAACGGAACTAGAACAGAACTAGAACACTAGAACAAAACTAGAACAGAACTAGAACAGAACTAGAACAGAAGTAGAACAGACTAGAACAGAACTAGAACAGAACTAGAACAGAACTAGAACAAACAGAACTAGAACAGAACTAGAACAGAACTAGAACAGAACTAGAACAGAACTAGAACAGAACTAGAACAGAACTAGAACAGAACTAGAACAGAACTAGAACAGAACTAGAACAGAACTAAACAGAACTAAACAAACTAGAACAGAACTAGAACAGAACTAGAACAGAACAAACTAGAATAGAACTAGAACAGAACTAGAACAGAACTAGAACAGAACTAGAACAAAGAACTAGAACAGAACTAGAGCATAACTAGAGAATATTTCTCTTGAAAATTTTCTCTAAATTTTGTATTTTATAACATCTTTAATGACATTTCTCTATTGCCACAAAACTAATTGCCTATTTTTAGGCTATTTATATTAATTATTCCTTTTAACATTAAAAAAATTTAAAGTTGTCTATTTTTTAATTAAAAATAAAAATTACAAATTTGTTTTTTCTATTTTTTTAATAATGTTTATTTTAACGCTTAGGAAAAGAAATCTTAGCCTACTTTTAGGCTATTTTAATTAAAAATTTTAATTTTTTTTCTGTTAATGATTTCTCTTATCAAATTTCTTGCTTTTCTACGTATAATGCTCAAATTTCGTGAACAAATTTCTTGAAGAAAAAAAAACTGTTATTTCCTTAGACGAGTGTTGGGTTTTTTTTTTTTTTTTGCTAAATGTTTATTTACAAAATTTACCGTAAATATGTGTTTTTTACAGTAGTTGTAGTATATTATATAAAAGAATAGCCTGGTATTTTTTACAGTATTTTTTGGGAACATGTTTTTGCCAAGTATGTTTGCAATTTCACGCATGTCAAGAACAGCGTGTAGAGGAAACAAAGAAAAAAAAAAATTGTGCTAGAAAAATTGTTAGTAGTGGTAGTTAAAAATAAACTTCTTGTTAAAGGAAATTTAAAAAATCAATAAAGTAAAAAAACTTAAATTTAAGTTGAAAAGTCTAGCATATAAAATAATTTTATCGAAAAAATTTGTAACCGAAAAAATTTCTTAATGATTTATAATTAAATTTTATCTTTGAAATTTGTTAACAAATCCTAAGAATATTTCTTAATAAAACACACAAAAAAACGTAATAATTGTTTGCTTTTCTAGGTCATAAAATTTGATTGTTGTCAAAAAAATTTCTTACTGATTAAATTACCAAACATGAACGAACCCTCCCCTCCTCTGTACGTTTAACAAAAAATATTTCAGGTATATAAAACTTAATGAAGTGTAGATACCAGCCAAAGCATTATTCAAGGAAATCATTAAAGTTGAATTTTGAACAAAAAGTTTAAACATAGAAAACATTTTTTTTGTTTCAAAACATGTTTCTTTATTTTGTTCCTCCTAAAAGTTTGCAGACTTTTTTTCAGATCAATTCGTTAGAAAAATTTTCTAATCTTTGGCCTTTTGCCACATAGCATACACCTCTTGTTTATTTTTTAATATTTTCTCTAGCATATTTTAGGGAGTAAAGCTATAAGTTTAGTTTTAACCCCTTAAACCTAAGTTTTTCCTATAAATTTTCTTCCTTTTTAAACATATGAAAGGAAAATGTAAAGAACAATTTTTAACTTTTTTATTATTTTTGATTTTTTAGGTTTTTAAAAAGTCGATTGATTTTTATTTTATATTTTTCTTTTTAGATCCCTTACTTTAGTGTAGAATGAAAAAGTTAATAATTTTTTTTTTAAGTTGAAGTTAAAAACAAATTCATAAAAAGCAATAAATGCCTTAAAGTAGGCTGTAAATAGAAAGGAAATAGACAGAAAAGTTGTGCATAAAAGTCAAAAAGTGTAGAAGAAATTGGGTTTAAATGTGTAAACGTAGAAAATTGTTTTGATTTTCGTTTTTTTGCTTTTTGTTATAAAGACATTAATTTGAATATATTGTAGACACCTAAAGATAGCCTTTAGTTTTTGAGGTTTAAATATTGTATACTTTAACCAAATTCAAATCTAGTTCTTTTTCAGTTCTAATTCATTTCTATTTCAGTTCTAGCTCTCTTTTATTTCAGTTCTAATTTTCTTCTAGTTCTGTTCTAATTCTGTTCTAGTTCTGTTCTAGTTCTGTTCTAGTTCTGTTCTAGTTCTGTTCTAGTTCTGTTCTAGTTCTGTTCTAGTTCTGTTCTAGTTCTGTTCTAGTTCTGTTCTAGTTCTGTCTGTTCTAGTTCTGTTCTAGTTCTGTTCTAGTTCTGTTCTAGTTCTGTTCTAGTTCTGTTCTAGTTCTGTTCTAGTTCTGTTCTAGTTCTGTTCTAGTTCTGTTCTAGTTCTGTTCTAGTTCTGTTCTAGTTCTGTTCTAGTTCTGTTCTAGTTCTAGTTCTGTTCTAGTTCTGTTCTAGTTCTGTCCTAGTTCTGTTCTAGTTCTGTTCTAGTTCAGTTTAGTTCAAGTTCAGTTCTTTTTTAGTTCAAGTCTACAAAGGATTTTTTGGTGAAAAGTTTTTTATAAGTTAAATAATTAACTTCTATTGCCTACTTTTAGGTTAGTTTTTTAAACAAATCTCTCATAACTTTCTGCTTGATATTTAGCTAACAAAAAACTCCATTTATTTACTTTAGTTTCTCACTTTTTGTTTAAAATATTTTAATTTATTTTTATTTATTTACTAACAAAACATTAATTTATATAAATTTTTTTTAGAACTTTTTTACAATTTATAAACCTTTAACTTTATTTATATTTTTTTAAAATAGCAAATAAATTTATTGGAAAATTAGGTCATATTATTATATTTAAATAAATTAAATAATAAAATTTTATACAATTAAAGCAATTTAAAACAAAACAAAAAGCAATCCACGTTACAATATTAATTTATTATTTTTTTTTTTAAAAAATTTTAAATGAAAAATAAAACATGTTTAAATATGAAACCCAGCTGTTACAAATGCCTTAAGCTATAGATATTTTACACATAAATACACTTGCATACTGACATAGAAACAAAACACAGTTACACATACATATGATCTAATGTAACCAACCATTTATATACAACACCCAAGTTATGCTCCCTTTTGCTTGTACGCCTTTGTTTCTCTTTTATAATTTTGGCATTGAGTTTAATGTTGGTAGAAAGAGAAGGAGAAGAAAACACTATGGGTTTTTAAACATTGAATGTATAAAAGTGTCTTTGCTAATCCGTTTTCTATAGAAGAGAATAGTTGCTAAATAGTTTTCTATAAAAAAGTTTCTTTGAATGAACGGTTTTCTATACAAAAAGTTTCTTTATTAAACAAATTTCTATAGAAAAATGTCTTGGTTTTTGAACAGTTTTGAAAACCAATTTCTAGCTTAATCCCACTGTGCCAAACAATTATGTTCATTGTAAATTTACATACAACCTCAAATTGTTGTTGTTTTTTGTTGTTGTTGAAATTCTACTTGTATTTACATGTATTTTCTGTTGTGTGTGTCTATGTTTAGTTTTTATTTTTGTTGATTATTTTTTATTTTTGTTTTAAAACTATAAATAAATGTTTATTCTACAATTTGCAATGTGTGTAGATAACAACAATTGCAACAGCAACAACAACAACATATACCCCACCACCCTTTTAAACCACACACACACAACATAGAACAAACACATAAAACTCAGCCAAAAATTATGCTACAAATATGCAATTTTATACAACCAACTAGTAGACACTCATTTACAGAGTCTATGTGTGAGTGTGAGTGTGTTTGGGTGTATGTGTGTGTGTAAATAAGTGAAAATAAAGTTTAAATTTGAATAGTTTATAGCATTAG
>NW_023997315.1:0-23402 GCF_015586225.1 Lucilia sericata | reverse complement strand
TAAGAAAACTTAAACCAAATTGTTTTAAAATACCCACAAGGAAGAACTTCATTAAAATGCACTTTGTAAATTAAACAACACACAATAGAGAGAGATAGAGAAAACAGAGAATTACTAAATACATACAATAAAATAAATAAAAAACTATAGAGACCAAAAAGCAACAAAATTAAACAAATAAGTTAAAAGAAGATAAAACAGTATGGATGGTCAGGATCCGACTATATGATATCCTAAATCAGGCATCGGCAGAGTGTAAAAAAAAATTTTTAGGTGAAAGCCAGAGACCAATAAAAACTATATCTGAACTAGAACTGATCTAATACTTAACTAGAACATGACTCGAACTAAACTGATATTTACAGTACCAAATAGATCGAATGGTGGAAGAGGTGAATGACTGCAAAAGTTTGTCATCGGCAAGCAAAAGCGTCCATCTGGGAACAGAAAGGAAGTTGAAGAAGTAGCACGAAAAGATCATATTGGGTCAACCAAATCTCCCAAAAGAAAATATAGTGACAAAGCCGTGACATCCCAGTCACTATTCCAGTGTCAATCCAACAAGGCCAATCAAAAGCTAATGTAAAGCCAAGCACGTCAGCCAAATCAAGCTTGAGGAAAAAGGTGCCTAAACAAGAAGAATTTCAATTTTTAAAGTCAAGTCTTCGTGATCTCTTTATATGGAAGCTATAGATTGTACTTTTCTTTTGAACATCAGTAGGATTTTTTGGTACAATCAAAATTATAGACTTTTCGTGTATAGTGTAGAAGCAAACAACTAGGATGATCTTGACGATTGGAATGATGCATTAAATACATGACGTTGTGTGTGTGTGTGATAGTCTGTCCGTAGCACCAATATCGCACACAATAAAAACAACATGAAAATAACTTTATAAACCCAGTGACACAGTAAAATAAAATAAACTTGCAACAAAAGAAAAAAAAATTAAAAACAAAAATAGACAGAGACACCCCACGTTTAAGAAGAAATAAAACGGAAAAACAAAAGTGACTATATAGATGAGGGAGTGTGTTTGTGTATGCAGATTTTTTTTGCAAATGTTCCATATACAATATGACAATACAAGACAGACTTACAAAAACGGATGGATGGACGGATAGGCAACCAGACATAAGGAAGAACTGCAGCCAGACAAACATACATACTGGTTGAATGACAGAGAGACAGACAGACAGAAAGGCATCACTACTATAGACTTGTATACTGATACTTGTTATTTTGTTGTTGTTGTATACAACCGATTGCAACTGATACATATAACGCAACAATGGAATGTAAACCAAGTGAAGTGAAATTAAAATCCATTAAATGTAAATTTTATAAAAATCATTATAACGGTAACAATGTTTACACCATTTCAAATTTTTGCAAAAATTGCAGGCAAGTTTTGTAGAATTTTTCACAAAGTTAAACGTGACACTAGCAATTAAGCAGGAACACTTTGGAAACATTTTCGCATTTATCTGCGTAGAGGTTATCTACTAGTGTAATCTTTGAAAGGAAATTAAAAAAAGAGGATAGAATCAGGAGGAAACATCGGTGATAGTGGCTATGTAGTGGCTTTATAAAAGTATTTAGATCAATTATAAGTTATGTGTCCATAATCTAATGGACTACTTTGGACAAAAATACCGAGCTACTACAGGGAGTTCAGAGTATATACTGCTTGAGTATGATATTGTGCTCTGGAAACAGTGGTAGATATTCTACCATAAGATATAAAGAGGCCCATATAGCCGACCGGTTCTTAACTTTAATCGAATTGACCAAAGGCTTTAGGAAACGCCTAAAGCCTTTGGACAATGTAACGCCACAGATACATACTGGACACATTCAAAGGCTATAAATAAACATCGGACGGGCCCAATCACATATCGGACACATAATATGGCGAGAACTTTTAAACTCTGATCCCAGATAGAATGACATAGTCAAGCGGATTCCCGTAGAAATCCGTTGCTACAAGCCTAGGTCTAAACTAGAATAAAAAACCTGTCATGGAAATATACTACCTTCAACCTATTCATAACACTAGCTTCCTCGCAGAAGTCCGAGCAATAACGGATTGCGTTAATAGTGCCAAAAGGGGTTGATATATTTTCCGAAAGTAAGAAAGCAATTAGGAAAATATTAGGTGATAATCTTAAATCTAAGACCGAATTTGCCTGTAAGAAAGCTTTAAACCGAATAGTCTCACAGAGGATGTACACGGCAATGAAATTTACTTGCTTTAAAGGGAAGGAAACTCGAGGTAGTTAGCATGAAGGGACGTAAAACCGTTCGACGTAACGAGAGCTAAGAAACCCATATGGCCACTTAGAGTAACGAAAACGGTAGGTAGCTGTTCCTATGTGGTGACCATAATGAGAGCAGGACATGAAGCCACTTTAGAATGAACAAGTTCGAGGTAGTATGGTGGTACGTCGTGTGTCCACTCAGAATTCATCGAATTCAGAGAATGTGGAGAAGACAGTAAAACTATGGAACTAACTAACAATCTATCTAACTAACTAACTAACTAACTAACTAACTAACTAACTAACTACTAACTAACTAACTAACTAACTAACTAACTAACTAACTAACTAACTAACTAACTAACTAACTAACTAACTAACTAACTAACTAACTAACTACTAACTAACTAACTAAACTAACTAACTAACTAACTAACTAACTAACTAACTAACTAACTAACTAACTAACTAACTAACTAACTAACTAACTAACTAACTAACTAACTAACTACTAACTAACTAACTAACTAACTAACTAACTAACTAACTAACTAACTAACTAACTAACTAACTAACTAACTAACTAACTAACTAACTAACTAACTAACTAACTAACTAACTAACTAACTAACTAACTAACTAACTAACTAACTAACTAACTAACTAACTAACTAACTAACTACTAACTAACTAACTAACTAACTAACTAACTAACTAACTAACTAACTAACTAACTAACTAACTAACTACTAACTAACTAACTAACTAACTAACTAACTAACTAACTAACTAACTAACTAACTAACTAACTAACTAACTAACTAACTAACTAACTAACTAACTAACTACTAACTAACTAACTAACTAACTAACTAACTAACTAACTAACTAACTAACTAACTAACTAACTAACTAACTAACTAACTACTAACTAACTAACTAACTAACTAACTAACTAACTAACTAACTAACTAACTAACTAACTAACTAACTAACTAACTAACTAACTAACTAACTAACTAACTACTAACTAACTAACTAACTAACTAACTACTAACTAACTAACTAACTAACTAACTAACTAACTAACTAACTAACTAACTAACTAACTAACTAACTAACTAACTAACTAACTAACTAACTAACTAACTAACTAACTAACTAACTAACTAACTAACTAACTAACTAACTAACTACTAACTAACTAACTAACTACTAACTAACTACTAACTAACTAACTAACTAACTAACTAACTAACTAACTAACTAACTAACTAACTAACTAACTAACTAACTAACTAACTAACTAACTAACTAACTACTAACTAACTAACTAACTAACTAACTACTAACTAACTAACTAACTAACTAACTAACTAACTAACTAACTAACTAACTAACTAACTAACTAACTAACTAACTACTAACTAACTAACTAACTACTAACTAACTACTAACTAACTAACTAACTAACTAACTAACTAACTAACTAACTAACTAACTAACTAACTAACTAACTAACTAACTAACTAACTAACTAACTAACTAACTAACTAACTACTAACTAACTAACTAACTAACTAACTAACTACTAACTAACTAACTAACTAACTAACTAACTAACTAACTAAACTAACTAACTAACTAACTAACTAACTAACTAACTAACTAACTAACTAACTAACTAACTAACTAACTAACAACTAACTAACTAACTAACTAACTAACTAACTAACTAACTACTAACTAACTAACTAACTAACTAACTAACAACTAACTAACTAACTAACTAACTAACTAATTAACTACTAACTAACTAATTAACTAACTAGTTCACTACGTGCGAATGGTATAATAGAGTCCAAGATACTCTGTTTTCACCGGACCACTCCACTCGTCAGATGTATTATATAGTATTAGGTCCAGCCTATAGCCGTATGAAATCTTAGAATATCATTAAGCTTAGACGCAGATATCTCATCGATATTAAGTAACTGTCATGAAAACAGTTTCTGTTAGCGGCATCCACATAGAAGATGCAAGACCGTTTCATCCTTTTCCCTGTCTTGGCAACTGCGTCAGTACTCATTGAAGGGGAACCCAAACCTAATTGCATGTCTGCCTAACACCCAGTGATCTGTTATTACTTCTATAACGTCGATATATCCCGTCTATTTAATGTTGTAAGGTGCCCATTTACATTTGCCTAGGTTATTCTATTTAATTCCAGCCTTCTGAAGAAAAAATCTGAGGATACAACTCTTGATAAAACCTAACGGAGTTGCTACTGAAACGGCGTTGGAGATATCAAGAGCTGATCCCGTTCTGGCAAGCTCATCTGCCTGTTCATTTCCATAATAGTTTAATGTTAGATAGGCGTTCTAGCGTTGACATAGGCAAATGGAGGTATAAGAGGTAAATGCTAGAATTGAGATATAGCTAAAATTATTAGGTATTAACTAAAATTAATGATTTTCAGTAAACAGGATTTAAAATTAAACTGGCCACCCTTTCCAGTCCCCAAAGTGACGCAAACAAAACTAAAACTCAAAGTATCAAAACAATTGCTACTTAAAGTTGAAAGAAAAGTTATTTCGATGTCAGAAGACACAAAATATACCTTTTAAACCAAGGTGAGGTCTCTAAAACGGAAATATAATTAAAAAAATCAGTGGACGGTTTAATGAAGAGATACAATTTACAAGACGAGATATTGTAAAAGACATAAATTGAATAATTAAACACATTTTAAGGCTTAAAAGTCTACAATTTATTTCCATTAAAATGCTTATCCCCCCTCCTCTACCCTTTTCATTAAATGTTAATAAAGAGCAAAACTATTTCAACAAATTAAAATTCAATTTAATTTAAATCTTTTTACAATTTAAATGTAAACGAAAATTGTGTTTGATGAAATTTAAAAATCAAATTCTAAAACTAAATTTCAATATGCAGACAATTTTCCGATTGCAATATATGTATTCCTTTTACAACTACAATTCGAGTGGCTCTACAAATTGTAGCAGCAACTGCACAAATAAATAAAATCGTTGCAAATAAAATCTCAAAAGCTTTAAGTGATTGATAAAGCTTGTACAACATAAATGAATGAAATGTTTGACTGTCTGTCTGTGTGTGTGTTTAAATGAATGAATGAATGAGTGAATGTACAATGATATTTGTGAAATGTTACAAACTAACTAATACATCTTGAAATAGAGATTGAGATAGAAAGATATTAAATAATAATACTTGTATTTAAATTAGATAAAATGTTTGTATGTAGTATGTTAACGTTTTTTGTGCAGTAGATCGCCTTTAAAGGATTAAACTTTTGAATCCATAAAGATATTAAATGCACAACTATTTGTTGTATAATTCTAATAAAATTATTTATTATTTAAAGTAAACTATTCAGATTTAATATAATTTTTGAATAATAGAATTAGAATCAAATAATATTGTCGGTAGAAGTCGGTAGAAACGAACATTAATAGCCAATGCATATTAACACTGCCCGAACTTTTAATAAATCATAATTTTGTCAAAAGAAGATTAAGCATGGGAGTCGAACATTAGTCTGGAATGATCACGAGCACTATACGAACTTATAACAAATATATGATCAAAACGAACCCCGTAAAAGCTCGATATAAATCGTGTGAAGTTGATACCGTCACCAAAAGGAATTAGTTTAGATAAAAGTGTACGAAATGCTTTGGAAATATCTAGAGTCTGCATTCAACTTTCGTCATGGGTATTGTACAGATTACTAATGAAACCCCCTTAATGAACCTTGATGGTTTGGTTGCAAGCTGGGGGAAAAGATGCACAACCTCTAGACTGCTGGGACTATAAACTGGTGATGATCAAATGTATCCGCGGCCTTTCCTTGAAATGATTTGACATGGGGTCGAACCAGAGAACCAGATAATCTGGTACTACTACTGGACAGTTGGTTGCGGTTTCTTCGGGATCCACGTAGTGGCTGTGGCTTATACCCAAATTTGCGAGAAGGGACAGTTGGCTTGATTTGATTCACGGTGATGTAATATCTTTTCAATCTTTTCCCTAGGTGCTGTTGCTGACTCAACACAGCCATCTCAGTAGTGTGGTTGCGCGGGCTTTAAGAGGTTAAGGAATGCACTGAAATGGATCATTAGATTATGGGGATTGCATTTTATATAATGCAACCTTTCATGACATCAAAAGGGTGGTCACCTTCTGGCTAAGATACCGGAAGATATCTTCTATTGACTTTAGACCAGTGATTGCTTTTTCGCAACGGGACTACTATGGCATGAGATTAGATAGTTCGAGTACTTGAGCAAGATGCTTGTATATGGACCAAAGAATAGCCACCTGAGTTCTTCATTGAAGGATTCAGGGGCCAGTTGTTGAAAAAGACCACCGTGAAATAAGGCCATCAAGGCAGGGGATCACGTTAAGCACATTGACATTTTTGTCCTGGTTATTACTGATTTTTGATAGCCCCCGGGAAAGTTACCTTAATGAACTATCCCATCTTAATGTGATTGCAATCCGGGGGAAAAGGTGATAGGAGTTTTAATTGATTAGATGGCAACAAGGTAAAACCAGAGTGCCATCTAATCTGGTACCACGAGAACTGGTAGCCCATAGACAAAGATTCGTACTAGGTCTTATCCCGGTTATTGAAGACGTCCCTTCAGGCTATGGTTTAAACCCATACACTCGGGAAGAAAAAGTTAGTTAAAAGACTGATATACTGTGAAATCTATAATTACGGATAAGTTCGGTGCTGTTAACGAAACGACAACAGATACCCAATAGAGGTGTGGCTGTGGGGCTAAGCCATGGGAATAAGTCGGTGTTCAGTGGATGAAGAGGTTTGGGGGTCTTACCCATCTGTATACCTAGAATTAATGTGTCGGGGTGTGTTCTAATAAATGTGTCGGATAAATGAGAAGTCCGCTGAGCTGAATGGTGATGGATATACGGTAACTTATACAAATGACACCATTAAATTTTCCTTCTTTATCAAGGTATGTTTAGGGTTTACTCTGCTCATACCACAGTGTCTTCACTGTGAGTAAGAACTGGTATTTGGCTTATTTGATGGATTCGTAGTTCGGTCTACCGATTACGTCTCTAGGTACAAAAGATCGAATGAAGTTCGAATGAATATGTTCGGTTTAGTTACTTCTCAGCTTGGGCAGTCCGTGGTTGATGGTTTTCCGGAGCGGAGCGTGAGTTGCTTGCGTATAGTCCACCTTAAACCTTAGATTTATTGGATCACTGAACGTTTGGTTATCCTTCAAAAGAGGCGGAAATAAAGAAGAATCTTTTAGAAGTTTAAAGACTGATCAGAAGCTTTTTCGCATCTTAGCATTTTGTTACCCGGCAGATCTCGCAAATTCTGAACGCTTCCTCTTTGGATCTGATTGCACTTTTGTAATTCTGAAGAATTCTTAATAATTTTTAAGATTGAGCTTTTTCGCCTCTTAGCATTTTGTTATACGAAGATCATCTTGCAAATTCTGTACGCTTTCCCTCTGGATCTGATTGTAATTTTGCAATATAGCGTTCCGAATTACCGAAAGGTCCAAGAACATCTACTTCATAATTCATCAGGATGTAAAGCGAGGAAAAGTTGAGTGTGTAATGTTATAGTCACTCAATACATAATCATGGGTCATGTGTAAATCCCTTTGTGGCATTGGTGGCATTGTCAGCACATTGCTAGGTCTGACAATACTGTTAGGTCTGGCAACCGTGTAGACATACATAGCTTAACAAACCCTTCGTGATGAGATTCTGTTTGGCCTAAATCTATTACTTGTTAAGCCCGTATTTTCTATTTAAGTAGTTTCTTAAATCAAGTAAATTTATACTTGATTCAAGAAATACGTGCATAGGTCTATTAAATGACAGTGTAAGTAAAAGCCCATTAAATATTTGTACTTTTAATTACAGTTTATTGAATAACTCACCACACGCACAAGTTATTAGATAATTTAAATAAATTTTCAATTACCCAACTTTGTTCTATTTATTATCATTTCCCGTTACTCGTTCTGTCGTATACTCATAACACAGATAAAATCCCTTCTGTTGAATGCTAAATAGACTAGAAGTAACGTTAACTAACAAGAAACACAAGTGCAAGTTTTGTTTTATGTATCCAGGGATAGTACTTGGTACTACAGTATTTGTTTCTAATACTGCAAAGCTAGATAAGAGGATTTTGTGATATGAATATCGCTTTAACGACTAGAAAGATAAAACTTTTCTTTGTAAAAAAATAATGATCCGTTGCTGTATACTTATTAAAATTGTTTAAACGCACTGTAGGAAATAGACCATTTTTATTATATAGATAAAAGGTTAAATTCGATTAAAAGTTACGGTAGTGGGCGGGGCCATCGTCTTTTCCATGTCCTTTTCCTTGGATTTTTTAAGTTTTCTTAATTTCAAATATACTCAAATATTATTTCATCTCTACATACTTTATTCTCCAACTTTCTAATATCTAAACCATAGACTGTTTATAAATCTATATTGGTTACACGTTGCACTGGATTACAAAATAACGACAACAAAAATAACAACAAGTTTTCCACACATTCAACAAAACAAAAGAAGAGGCCACTCAAACATCAAACACTATTTTGTTGCAAAACACAGTGCAAATTAACATGTGTTTGAAGGAAATCCTTGTATAAGTTAAAGCTGTAAAATAAACACACACACATACATATGTTGCATGTAAGTGTGTAAACTTTTTCAACACACATACATCAACAAATACAAGTTCCTCTAACACATTAGGATAGTTCCTATTAGAAGCTATAGTTTAATGATTTTTCCAGACTTTAGTTGAGACTATATTCCAGCAAATAGTCCAGGTTATAGTTCTAATTATGGATTTCATTATTGACCAGAATACTGACAAGACTATGGACGGGGCTACAGTCTAGTTCAGACTATAGTCCTAACTATAGTTCAGACTATTGTACAGACTATAGTTCAAACTATAGTATAGACTATAGTTGAGACTATAGTTCAGATTATAGTCCAGATATAGCACATATATAGATATAACTAAACTAACTAACTAACTAACTAACTAACTAACTAACTAACTAACTAACTAACTAACTAACTAACTAACTAACTAACTAACTAACTAACTAACTAACTAACTAACTAACTAACTAACTAACTAACTAACTAACTAACTAACTAACTAACTAACTAACTAACTAACTAACTAACTAACTACTAACTAACTAACTAACTAACTAACTACTAACTAACTAACTAACTAACTAACTAACTAACTAACTAACTAACTACTAACTAACTAACTAACTAACTAACTAACTAACTAACTAACTAACTAACTAACTAACTAACTAACTAACTACTAACTAACTACTAACTAACTAACTAACTAACTAACTAACTAACTAACTAACTAACTAACTAACTAACTAACTAACTAACTAACTAACTAACTAACTAACTAACTAACTACTAACTAACTACTAACTAACTAACTAACTAACTAACTAACTAACTAACTAACTAACTAACTAACTAACTAACTAACTAACTAACTAACTAACTAACTACTAACTAACTAACTAACTAACTAACTACTAACTAACTAACTAACTAACTAAACTAACTAACTAACTAACTAACTAACTAACTAACTAACTAACTAACTAACTAACTAACTAACTAACTAACTAACTAACTAACTAACTACTAACTAACTAACTAACTAACTAACTACTAACTAACTAACTAACTAACTAACTAACTAACTAACTAACTAACTAACTAACTAACTAACTAACTAACTAACTAACTAACTAACTAACTAACTAACTAACTAACTAACTAACTAACTACTAACTAACTACTAACTAACTAACTAACTAACTAACTAACTAACTAACTAACTAACTAACTAACTAACTAACTAACTAACTAACTAACTAACTAACTAACTACTACTAACTAACTAACTAACTAACTAACTAACTAACTAACTAACTAACTAACTAACTAACTAACTAACTAACTAACTACTAACTAACTAACTAACTAACTAACTAACTAACTAACTAACTAACTACTAACTAACTAACTAACTAACTAACTAACTAACTAACTAACTAACTACTAACTAACTAACTAACTAACTAACTAACTACTAACTAACTAACTAACTACTAACTACTAACTAACTAACTACTAACTAACTAACTAACTAACTACTAACTAACTAACTAACTAACTAACTAACTAACTAACTAACTAACTACTAACTAACTACTAACTAACTAACTACTAACTAACTACTAACTACTAACTAACTAACTAACTAACTAACTATATCCAACTGCTGCTTCTTGGTCCTTATTTTGGATCCCTTCTAATAGACATATGTTTTATTTACTGTAAACAACTTCAGTTCTTGTTATTATTGCATCTATTGTCTTTTGTCAATGCCTGCAGAAGTAAAGTGCAGTATATAACAAAAGTAGTAGAACGCCTAAGTATTTACCCCGGAATTTTTAAACTATTATTAAAGTTATGAATAATTTATAGCAGAACTTTTGTATAGAGAAGATGCTTAAAAACCATTAATAAACCATTTATAACATTACAAATAAATATCACACGCCGTTTATGGTGCCTTTACTTTTACAAACCACTGTATATTTTCATCTATTCATGTGTATATTTCTACTTACGTTGTATTCTCAGCAGTATCGTTATCTGATCGGAATCAGCAAAAGTCGATGTGATACGCATTGCACGACATGTGTATTCACCAGCATCTGCTTGCGTTACATTCTTGATATAAAGACCATTTGAAATTGTACGATATTTTGTGCTGTTAGAAACTGTAAATCAATCAAAAAAAACATATATACATAAAATATTAGAAAATATGTAGTAAGTATATGGATAATAAAAACTATATTTTTATGTATATATTTACTACTATATTACTTTGACGGCAATAAGTAGAATTTTACATTAGAGCTAAAAATAAACAAATAAGATATTTTAAAAATTTTCAAAGAAATTTTAGTATTTTCTTCGTAGTTTGTTTAATTTAAAATCATGTAAATATATTTTTGAAGTAAAATGAATTTATTCAACTGTTAATAAATCGGTTTAATGCTAAATATTTATTTATTGTAGTAATTGTGGTTAAAAACTATGTATTATGTATATATATTTTACTGGGAAAATATATATTCTATTACATCTATTTTTTCTTCTGAAAATACAACCAAAATTACATAATGGTTCATAATTGATATGTATGTGCATTTGTATTTGTAAAAAATTTAACACAGTGGTAAAATGAGAACCAATTGGTGAACCCAAAGTAAATATTAACAGATTTTAGAATAAAAAATGTCCACACGCCGTTACAACGGCTGAAATATTGTTAAAACGTATTTCTTAAAATGCTACGAAATGATATCTCGAAAACTTGATGTGATAATAAAATTTATCCAGCCTATAGTCGAGACTGTAAACAAGACTATATACGAGTCTATAGTAAAGACCTTAGTTGATACTATAGTCTACATTATAGTTCAGACAATAATCCAGACTGTAGGTCAGACTATCATCCAGACTGTAGTCCTGACTACAGTTCAGAATAGAGTCCAGAATATAGTTCAGACTATGGACGAGTATATAGTTTCAACTATAGTTCAGACTATGGTTGACATTATATTACAGATCATATTCCATGCTCTAGTTCAGATTATAGATTACTATATTGACCAGACTACTGAAAAGACTATAGATAAGACTTTAGTCCATACTATGGACTAGATTATATTATATATTATGTACACGACTATAGTCCAGGTAATGGTCGAGACTACAGTCCATACTTTAGTTCAGTCTATAGTCCAGACTATATTTCAGTACAGACTATAGGTCGGACTATAGGTCAGATTAAAGTCCAGACTACAAGTCAGAGTATAGTCCAGACAATAATTCAGACTATAGACGAGACTATAATCCTGACAAGAGACGAGCCTATAGTCCAGAATATAGACGAGACTAAAGTCCAGACTATAGACGAGACTATAGTCCAGAATATAGACGAGACTATAGTGCAGACTATAGACGAGACTATAGTGCAGACTATAGACGACATTATAGTGCAGACTATAGACGAGACTAGAGTGCAGACTATAGACGTGAGTATAGATTCCAAACTATAGACGAGACTATAGTCCAGAATATAGACGAGACTATAGTGCAGACGGCACTATAGTGAAGACTATAGACGACACTATAGTGCAGACTATAGACGAGACAATAGCGCAGACTATAGAAGTGACTATAAACGAGACGAGATTATAGTGCAGACTATAGGCAAGACTGAAGTGCAGACTATAGACGAGACTATAGTCCAGAATATAGACGAGACTAAATTCCAGACTATAGACGAGACTATAGTCCAAACTATAGACGAGACTATAGTGCAGACTTTAGACGACACTATAGTGCAGACTATAGACGACACTATGGTGCAGACTATAGACGAGACTATAGCGCGGACTATAGACGAGACTATAGTGCAGACTATGGACGACACTATACTGCAAACTGTATACTAGACCAAGGACGAGACTGTAGTCAAGACTATAGTCCAGGCAATAGACAACAATGTAGTCAGGACTATAGTGGACAGAATATGGACAAAACCAACCTCGGTCTATGGCCAGGAACTTTATTAATTTTTTTCCTGTGTATTATTCCGCAGAACAGAGTTGCTGCTAGTTGCTTGATTGCTATTCAAGAATGTGAAGTAGTTCTGATCCGAACAAATTCTAACTTTTTTCCAGAACATATAATTGTGTTTTATTTCCAATTTAAAGAATATGTCATGTATGCCAAATCCATCTATAGTAATCACTTAACAGCTCTTAACAATAAACAAACAGAAAACCTTATTGTTTTCTTAGCAACAACTGCAACAAGAGCTATAACAATAAATAAGGATAAAACAAAAGCAACGACAACAACAACAACAACTATGACACTTACTTGTTATGGACTCTCCATTGAAAAGCCATGAAATGGCAGGTGCTGGATCACCTTTCACCAAACAATGAACGGTAGCATCACGACCTTCTCTAGCTGACTGCACAAGTTCCGTTTTGTCAAAGGATATTTTTTCTACAATAAAAAAAGGATGCGGAAAGATATTTACACAATGTGACAGGACAGCAGTCAAACGGACAATAGAAATAAACAAGAATATCAACAAAAACGAAAGAGAACATTAAAAAAAGCGAAATTGAAAACAAACAAAAGAAAACAACAGAAATAAAACATACTGTGTGTGTGTGTGTGTGTTGCAACATAACTTGCATTTAGATGGCAACTCTATTACAAGAATAATGGATGACTATTTGGATGGATGGTGCTTGGTTGGTTGGGTGACTGTTTGGTTTAGTTGGTTTAGTTAGTTGTTTGGTTGTTTGGATGGCTGGATAAATAAATAAAAGGATTTTCTGTCTGTCTGTCTGTTTCTCTTACATAAAAACAGCCAACCAACTAACCAGTGGTGCAACAAAAAGCCAAGCGTAAATTGACAACAGGATTAGGATTTTGACCAGAAATAATAAACCAAAACAACAACATAAAACTTGAAAATATCATACGATTTCATTGTAGTTTCCAAAGAAAAATGAGCTGAATTTCTAAAATAAAAAAGAAAGAAAACTGAAAACATAATAAACAACATAAACTTAAAAGTTTTAAGAGAAAAACTGAAAAAAGGTATAAAATCTTTGAATTCTATGAAAAATTGTCTACAGTTACAATTGTAGTACATACGATATACTAATAACTCAAAGGATATTCGTTCTTTTATATCCTTCGAATTAACTTCACATGTCCAATTGCCTTTGTCTTCCAGTGCAATGTGTTCGAAGAATAATGCCAACGATCCTGCAAAGAAATAAAATATTTGAAATATTAATTTTTATAGTGACATTTTTATAAAGGCAAAATAATTCGTATTATTTTCTGCAATTTTAATGCAATTTTCATTTTAAAAAGAAATAAATTGAAATGTTTACAAACGTATGAATAACGTAGGAATAACGTAAACCTTTAATAATTAAATTGATTTTTTATGCCATTTGGTACACCAAGAGGAAAAATATATACACGCCTGGTACCAAATTGACACAAAATTTGTCAATAACATCCATTGTCAAGTATATACATACAACAACAACATGTAATGCAGACCACGCAACTTTGTCAACATTGCAACAACTCGTTGTCGCAATCTAAACTTTATGCACATCCCTTGTCTAAATGTTAACAAACGCGGTAAGCTCACTATTGGCAACGCATTTTCAGCAGAATCAAAAGATACGGGTTCACTCGAACCCCAACATCCTAACATCTTACTATAATAGTTTCCTTACGGAATGACAGTTGTCATAAGTAAAACTCATTTATACCCTGAAAAGGAGAAGGAAATCACTTAATTGAATCAAAAGAGATCTATTTCCTTTATACTATGTAACCTCATGAGTGAATGACAGGCATCTTAAGTAAAACTCTATTATACCCCGACAAGCCGGAGGCAATCACTCAATTGAGTCCATAGCGCAGTATTCCCTTCAACCCCAACGATCACACTTGATACTTCGATGTTTTATCTCTTACCAGAGTTGTTCAGTTGCGGAGTGGTTGGCATCATGAGTAAATCTCTATCATACCCCGACAAGAAGAAGGAGTTAATAATTCAGTCAATAGAGTGTTCTTCCCTAGAATCATAACGATCGTACTTGATACTACGCTGTCTAATCTCTTACCAATATTCTCCCGTTGCGGAATGACAAGGACAATCACTAAGTTGAGTTAACAGAGAAGTATTCCCTTGAAACTCAACTCAATGAGTAAAACTCAATTATACCCTGAAGGCATTCCGACAAGGAGAAGGCACTCTCAGTTCAATCCGGATAGAGGACTTCCATTGAACCCCAAAAATCACACTTTATACGCCCCTATGAATCTGCGCAAACGCAAAGGAGGATCATCGAGGTCAAAGATCTATTCTGAATCGCCATTCACGGCTTTAAAACGTAGCACCTACAGTACTAAGACGGCTCTGTTGTAGAGACGAATTTGGTAGATCGAAATTATACGTCTTGTTAGACACAAGTCCTCAAGTCGAACCTTCATAAAGTTATATCAGTCCCATTCAAGGAATGATAGAACACTACCAATTGTTAAACTGACTATTCATCGAAAATTAATGGAGGAACACCTTCCTCTGCTGCATCATCCTCTGGCACGGCAACAGCTAACAGCTAAAGACTTAACCCGAAGTACGTAGCACATTATATATGATTTAACCAATATTCCCTTCCCGTGAAGGGAACCTAAAAACTGGAAGGAACTAAACTGAACTAGAACTGAACAGACTGAACTAGAACTGAACTAGAACTGAACTAGAACTGAACTAGAACTGACTAGAACTGAACTAGAACTGAACTAGAACTGAACTAACTGAACTAGAACTGAACTAGAACTGAACTAGAACTGAACTAGACTGAACTAGAACTGACTAGAACTGAACTAGAACTGAACTAGAACTGAACTAGAACTGAACTAGAACTGAACTAGAACTGAACTAGAACTGAACTAGAACTAGAACTGAACTAGAACTGAACTAGAACTGAACTAGAACTGAACTAGAACTGAACTAGAACTAGAACTGAACTAGAACTGAACTAGAACTAGTACTGAACTAGAACTGAACTAGAACTGAACTAGAACTGAACTAGAACTGAACTAGAGAACTAGAACTGAACTAGAACTGAACTAGAACTGAACTAGAACTGAACTAGAACTGAACTAGAACTGAACTAGAACTGAACTAGAACTGAACTAAACTGAACTAGAACTGAACTAGAACTGAACTAGAACTGAACTAGAACTGAACTAGAACTGAACTAGAACTGAACTAGAACTGAACTAGAACTGAACTAGAACTGAACTAGAACTGAACTAGAACTGAACTAGAACTGAACTAGAACTGAACTAGAACTGAACTAGAACTGAACTAGAACTGAACTAGAACTGAACTAGAACTGAACTAGAACTGAACTAGAACTGAACTAGAACTGAACTAGAACTGAACTAGAACTAGAACTGAACTAGAACTGAACTAGAACTAGAACTGAACTAGAACTGAACTAGAACTGAACTAGAACTGAACTAGAACTGAACTAGAACTGAACTAGAACTGAACTAGAACTGAACTAGAACTGAACTAGAACTGAACTAGAACTGAACTAGAACTGAACTAAACTGAACTAGAACTGAACTAGAACTGAACTAAACTGAACTAGAACTGAACTAGAACTGAACTAGAACTGAACTAGAACTGAACTAGAACTGAACTAGAACTGAACTAGAACTGAACTAGAACTGAACTAGAACTGAACTAGAACTGAACTAGAACTGAACTAGAACTGAACTAGAACTGAACTAGAACTGAACTAGAACTGAACTAGAACTGAACTAGAACTGAACTAGAACTGAACTAGAACTGAACTAGAACTGAACTAGAACTGAACTAGAACTGAACTAGAACTGAACTAGAACTGAACTAGAACTGAACTAGAACTGAACTAGAACTGAACTAGAACTGAACTAGAACTGAACTAGAACTGAACTAGAACTGAACTAGAACTGAACTAGAACTGAACTAGAACTGAACTAGAACTGAACTAGAACTGAACTAGAACTGAACTAGAACTGAACTAGAACTGAACTAGAACTGAACTAGAACTGAACTAGAACTGAACTAGAACAGAACTAGAACTAGAACTAGAACTGAACTAGAACTGAACTAGAACTGAACTAGAACTGAACTAAACTGAACTAGAACTAGAACTAGAACTGAACTAGAACTGAACTAGAACTGAACTAGAACAGAACTGAACTAGAACTGAACTAGAAACGAGAACTGAACTAGAACTGAACTAGAACTGAATAGAACTGAACTAGAACTGAACTAGAACTGAACTAGAACTGAACTAGAACTGAACTAGAACTGAACTAGAACTGAACTAGAACTGAACTAGAACTGAACTAGAACTGAACTAGAACTGAACTAGAACTGAACTAGAACTGAACTAGAACTGAACTAGAACTGAACTAGAACTAGAACTGACTAGAACTGAACTAGAACTGAACTAGAACTGAACTAGAACTGAACTAGAACTAGAACTGAACTAGAACTGAACTAGAACTGAACTAGAACTGAACTAGAACTGAACTAGAACTGAACTAGAACTGAACGAGAACTGAACTAGAACTGAACTAGAACTGAACTAGAACTGAACTAGAACTGAACTAGAACTGAACTAGAACTGAACTAGAACTGAACTAGAACTGGACTAGAACTGAACTAGAACTGAACTAGAACTGAACTAGAACTGAACTAGAACTGAACTAGAACTGAACTAGAACTGAACTAGAACTGAACTAGAACTGAACTAGAACTGAACTAGAACTGAAATAGAACTGAACTGAATTAGAATTGATTGGACAATTTTAAGGAACCACTTCCAAGAAAATAATTTTCTGAACATCGGACGATAACAACTATCCTAACCTAACCTAGCTTTACGTGAATAACTGCATTGACGGACGAGCTTCTTTTTATCCACAGGGTGAGCTTAATTGTCGACTCACCACTGCCCTTTTGTGTTTGTCTTTCACAGGTGGCAATTTTTGTACATGGTTCTATCGGTCCATATACAGGCACTTTCTGAAGTACTAATATCTTGACATTGTAGGAATGACAGGTATCATGAGACAAGCCTAATATATATCCCGACTAGGGAAAGGCAATCACTAGTTTAGAGCCAATAGAAGGGGCGTACCCATATTGATACTATGAAGAATGCTCACTTCACTCATTCCCACATCCTCATATCTAAAGACTCACCGCAGTACGTTTCTTAACCTCTTAAAAGCGCACAACCACACTACTGAGATGGCTCAGTTGTTTCGGTAACAGCACCTAGGAACGTAATTGGTGGTACATAGTACGGATCCATATTGATTGACAAGAGTTATTTCAGCGCCAAAAGGACCTACTGTGATAAGTTCACAATGTTTAAGAGAAAACACCAACACACCCAACCATGAAGGAAAACCGCCAAAAAATTAAAGATTAAGGTATTATCAGCTCCACAAATCATCTCACATTATCGATCACATGTCAAAAACAACTCAGAATCCCCCACATCCATCAGATACAAGTATCCGATGGTACATCGTATATCAACTCATACCCAATTAATCGATAGCCTTACCCTGTGGTTTGTACTGCTCCTAGAAACTAAGAAACAGAAACAAGCGCCCCTTCTTGCGAATTTGGGTTTAAACCACAGCCACTACTTGGATCCCGAAGGAACCTAAACCAACTGAAAAACTCAACTTTTGAAACCCAGTTCTTTCAATTCTATTGTGTAGCAACACACCAATTGCACTTACCTCCTCTTTTTTTCAACATGAACACGACCTTTGGTATTCTCACGCACCACACCATTGGGATCTTTCCATTTAGTCTCAATATCTGTTTGTACTGTATTCGATAAAGATGCTGATGGTGATGATGATGAAGACGACGATGCTGCAGTTGCATCTGTTGTTGCAATCGTTCGTTGTTTTGTATTGCAAAATATTATAAAGGAAGCATTCACAAAATGTGGTATAGATGGTTGCGATGGTGTTAAATACAAAACACTGTTCTCGCTAACCGATGGAATATTGTTGGAGCTACTGCTTCCGGTGCTACGTCGTTGTCGATGGTTGTTGTTGTGGAAATTTTGTGAATTGCTGTTGTTGCTTGTGATGGTAGTGGTACTGGTGTAGGTGGTGATGGTGTTGCTGTGGATTTGTGCCCATACTGTGACTGTAAGAATGAAGAATATCATAAAGTTGTTTATTAAGAAAATAATATAAATTCAATAAAAGATTAATAAAAATTTACTTCTTGAATTGCTAAAGAAATATCCGACAGTAATCAGCTTTTCATAAGTAATTAAAAAGAGTTTGCTTGAGATAGGAAGCTGAAACAGCTTCACAGAAAATAATTCGAAAATTGTAAAAGAGTGGAGCCCTGCATTATCGGTTAATACATGCATGAATATAACAGTTATTTTATTAACTGTATCTTATTTAGCGGTATATTTTCCAATTTTTTAGCTTAAGTTTAATTTACATAATATTTTTCTTTTATTTTGAACAAAAAACAAAACGAAGACAATATGACGCAAATTCTAAAATATCCTTCAACTCCTGTTGAATCTCTCAAATAGAAAAACTCCCTGTTATCCTCGCTCCCAACATAGAGGCATCACTAAATAAATATTCCAGAATTGACATCAAACATTCTTTTGAAATTAATTATAAACAATTTATATCCCGCCAACATAGTTCTACTCCTTGAAGCGAGTTTTTTAACCCGCTCCCAATTATACGGGCAGACGACAAACAGTCAACTAGCATTCAGGCAGGCGGTACAGGCATTTAATCAACACAAAACTAAACCGAGCAGAAGGAAGAAGAAAACAAATAGAAAATGCAAATAAATTCATTTAAACTTCTATCTACTTTTCATTTTATAAATTATGTTTCTATTTTCTTTTCTTCGGCTGCAGGAACAAGAATGCAAATCATTTTCCAATGGAAATGCAAATGAAAAAAATTTAAAGAAAAAACCTACATATTGTTAAATGTTTGTTGATTACAAACGAATAGATTTGGTTGCATAAATAAAACAACAACATAAAACTGGTAGACAGTAAATTACAGAATCCGGGAAGTCGGGGTTAAAATAATAAATGTCACATATTTATAGAACTATAGGGTTTCTAAGTTAGTAATCCTTGGCAGAAATTTCTCGCAACAAAAAATTGTAGACAATATTCTACAAATACTCTTTCGCGCTGCGAATTCTAGATTATAAAGTCTAGTCTATAGTATGGGGTATAGTCTAGTCTAAAGTTTAGTCCATAGTCTAGATTATAGTCTAGTTTATAGTCTAGTTTATAGTCTAGTCTATAGTCTAGTCTAGTCTAGTCTATAGTCTAGTTTATAGTCTAGTTTATAGTCTAGTTATAGTCTAGTTTATAGTCTAGTATATAGTCTAGTTTATAGTCTAGTCTATAGTCTAGTCTATAGTCTAGTCTATAGTCTAGTCTATAGTCTAGCCTATAGTCTAGTCTATAGTCTAGTTATAGTCTAGTCTAGTATAGTCTAGTCTAGCTATGTCTAGTCTAGTCTATATTCTAGTCTAATTCTTGTCATAGTCTAGTCTATAGTCTAGTCTATAGTCTAGTCTATAGTCTAGTCTATAGTCTAGTCTATAGTCTAGTCTATAGTCTAGTCTATAGTCTAGTCTATAGTCTAGTCTATAGTCTAGTCTATAGTCTAGTCTAGTCTAGTCTAGTCTAGTCTATAGTCTAGTCTATAGTCTAGTCTATAGTCTAGTCTAGTCTATAGTCTAATTATATAATCTAGTTTATAGTCTAGTCTATAGTCTAGTCTATAGTCTAGTCTATATCTAGTTTATAGTCTAGTTTATAGTCTAGTTTATAGTCTAGTATATAGTCTAGTCTATAGTCTAGTCTACAGTCTAGTCTATAGTCTAGTATATAGTCTAGTCTATATTCTAGTTATAGTCTAGTTATAGTTAGTTTATAGTCTAGTATATAGTCTAGTCTATAGTCTAGTCTATAGTCTAGTCTATAGTCTAGTATATAGTCAAGTCTATAGTCTAGTCTATAGTCTAGTCTATAGTCTAGTCTACAGTCTAGTCTATAGTCTAGTCTATAGTCTAGTCTATAGTCTAGTCTTAGTCTAGTCTATAGTCTAGTCTATAGTCTAGTCTATAGTCTAGTCTATAGTCTAGTCTATAGTCTAGTCTATAGTCTAGTCTATAGTCTAGTCTATAGTCTAGTCTATAGTCTAGTCTATATATAGTAGTCTATAGTCTAGTCTATAGTCAGTCTATAGTCTAGTCTATAGTCTAGTCTATAGTCTAGTCTATAGTCAGTCTATAGTCTAGTCTATAGTCTAGTCTATAGTCAGTCTATAGTCTAGTCTATAGACTAGACTATAGACTAGACTATAGACTAGACTATAGACTATTGACTAATAGACTAGACTATAGACTAGACTATAGACTAGACTATAGACTAGACTATAGACTAGACTATAGACTAGACTATAGACTAGGACTATAGACTAGACTATAGACTAGACTATAGACTAGATATAGACTGGACTATAGACTAGACTATAGACTAGACTATAGACTAGACTATAGACTAGACTATAGACTAGACTATATAGACTATAGACTAGACTATAGACTGACTATAGAGACTATAGACTAGACTATAGACTAGACTATAGACTAGACTATAGACTAGACTATAGACTAGACTATAGACTAGACTATAGACTAGACTGTAGACTAGACTATAGACTAGACTATAGACTAGACTATAGACTTGACTATATACTAGACTATAGACTAGACTATAGACTAGACTATAGACTAGATATATACTAGACATAAACTAGACTATAAACTAGACTATAAACTAGAATATAGACTAGACTATAGACTAGACTATAGACTAGACTGTAGATAGACTATAGACTAGACTATATACTAGACTATAAACTAGACTATAAACTAGACTATAAACTAGAATATAGACTAGACTATAGACTAGACTATAGACTAGACTAAACTAGATTATAGATAGACTATAGACTGACTAGACTATAGACTAGACTATAGACTAGACTATAGACTAGACTAGACTAGACTAGACTAGACTATAGACTAGACTATAGACTAGACTATAGACTAGACTATAGACTAGACTATAGACTAGACTATAGACTAGACTATAGACTAGACTATAGACTAGACTATAGACTAGACTATAGACTAGACTATAGACAAGAATATAGACTAGAATATAGACTAGACTAGACTATAGACTAGACTATAGACTAGACTATAGACTAGACTATAAACTAGACTATAGACTAGACTATAGGCTAGACTATAGACTAGACTATAGACTAGACTATAGACTAGACTATAGACTAGACTAAACTAGACTATATACTAGACTATAAACTAGACTATAAACTAGACTATAAACTAGACTATAAACTAGACTATAGACTAGACTATAGACTAGACTATAGACTAGACTATAAACTAGACTATAAACTAGACTATAATCTAGACTATGGACTAAACTTTAGACTAGACTATACCCCATACTATAGACTAGACTTTATAATCTAGAATTCGCAGCGCGAAAGAGTATTTGTAGAATATTGTCTACAATTTTTTGTTGCGAGAAATTTCTGCCAAGGATTACTAACTTAGAAACCCTATAGTTCTATAAATATGTGACATTTATTATTTTAACCCAGACTTCCCGGATTCTGTAATTTACTGTCTACCAGTTTATTGTTGTTGTTTTATTTATGCAACAAAATCTATTCGTTTGTAATCAACAAAACATTTTAACAATATGTAGGTTTTTTCTTTAAATTTTTTTCATTTGCATTTCCATTGGAAAATGATTTGCATTCTTGTTCCTGCAGCCGAAGAAAAGAAAATAGAAACATAATTTATAAAATGAAAAGTAGATAGAAGTTTAAATGAATTTATTTGCATTTTCTATTTGTTTTCTTCTTCCTTCTGCTCGGTTTAGTTTTGTGTTGATTAAATGCCTGTACCGCCTGCCTGAATGCTAGTTGACTGTTTGTCGTCTGCCCGTATAATTGGGAGCGGGTTAAAAAACTCGCTTCAAGGAGTAGAACTATGTTGGCGGGATATAAATTGTTTATAATTAATTTCAAAAGAATGTTTGATGTCAATTCTGGAATATTTATTTAGTGATGCCTCTATGTTGGGAGCGAGATAACAGGGAGTTTTTCTATTTGAGAGATTCAACAGGAGTTGAAGGATATTTTAGAATTTGCGTCATATTGTCTTCGTTTTGTTTTTTGTTCAAAAAAAA